>NC_072403.2:151433257-151736287 GCF_028858775.2 Pan troglodytes | reverse complement strand
TGGTGCCTATATTGACCAGATCAGGGATCTTCACTCTGGTGTGTGAGTAGCAATCCCCTAAAATAATCTCATACAGCATGCAGATGCCCAGGTGCTACCCAAACTGGCACTGATTTGGTCAGTTTGAAGTGGGTCTCAGGAATCTGCATTTTAACCAGAACCTCAAATAGGCCTAGGACCATACTTGGAGGCTGAAAAATTTATTGATAATGCCACCTGGAGGGCATTTCCAGAACTGCTTACACATCCAGCATGCCAGAGCACCACCTGAAACCTTGCATTTGATGGATTTACAGATTTTTTTACAGATAGTTACATGTAAAGGCCTAAGAACAAATCTAAAAGATATCATTTAAAGACTTCTTTTTACTGGCAAAATGAGACAGAGGTTACATTTGTTTAAGCAGTCAGGGCTGCAGCTGTCAATTTGAAATTGACAATTGGTTTTATAGGGCAAGATTTGGCAAAAAAGATCAGAGACATTTTAACCCTACTATCCACTTTTTTTTTTTTTAACACATAAAAGCTACTTGTGGAGAAGCATGGTGTGTGCATGTGTGTGTTTCTTCCACTGACCGGTATCTTCGTGCCTTGCCCCTCCCCCTCCACACCATATGCCAGTCTTTCTTCCTGTGCCCTCACTGTTCCCTTTGTCTCATCTGACAGCCCTCTTTGTCCTCCTTTTGCCATCATTCAGCTTATTGCCGATACAATAAAGCTCACGAAGAGGATTGCTCATTGGTAAGGGTGTTGACCACTTTATGAAGAAGAGAAGAATTACTAAAACCACAACTCAATGTTTTTAACATTTGAAATATACAGAGTACATTCATATTGTGCCATTTGACTTTCAGAAAACAAACAAACAAAAAACCAAGGTAAATATAATTATGCCCAATGAAGGCTTGACATTGAGAGAGTATTAGGGACTTGTTCAAGACCACATTTGAGTAAAGAGTAGAGCCCGAGCTTGGACCCACAAAAGTCACACTGCTCTTTATAGCTGTACCATTTAGAAGAAGGAGGACTCTTAGAACTACCCAGGTTTTTGACATGATTGAGGCATTTCTGTTTGAAACTCAGGTTTTAAAAAATTGATTACATAAAACTACTGGACTGTAAACAGGATTCAATTTATCCTGAAGTAATTTATCCAATGGTGTAAAGAAAAGCACTTTTTGCATTTTCCTAGAAAGGGGGCAGGAAATAAAAAAGAAAACAGCATAGACCCATCATCCTGTAAACATGTCTAAGGCATAAATGCTTTTGTCTCAGTTATGTAGCCACTTCTGGGTAAATGCTTTTGTCCCGGTTATTTAGCCACTTCTGGGATTACTGGTGGTCTTCCAAGTCAATCCAGTGAATCTCTGTAAATTTTAAGGTTGGGCACTAATCTGCAAAAGAAAAATACTCAACCACCCATTCTGTTTTAGTTGGAAAAACTCAGAATTAACTGAAATATACAACAGAATTAAATGATGTTTTAACTCTTTTGTTAAATCAGTCAATGTGGTTAAAGCAACAATTGAGAAGCTATTACGTGTGGGCAAGCACAGCAGACAAGTCACGTAAAGAATTGCTTGAAAAAGCCAATTTAAGGTAGTCAACTCTCAAGTATAGCGCTGTCCTCCAGGTGTTGTAAAACATCCTGAACATCATTTGAAGCAAATATTCAAACTATTCAAAATAGTTTGTAATTGGTTTGAAGGGGGTGTTTTAAAAAATAGCTTTGTTATTTACAAACTATTTTGAAGTAACTTTGGAGAAGTCAAAAAGAACTTAATGCAATTTTAATTTGCGTCCTTTATCACCAGATCAGGGAAAACTGAGTTTGCTAGGGCTATGATTCCCAGTAGTCCAAGGAAGGGACAGTGTGACCCTAAAAGCAAGTCGCAGAACCCTTCATTCAAAGATAGAGCTTTACAGTCAGATTTCTATCTTACATTTCTCCAAAGAGAAACTGACATCTCACATACCTCACATGGCTGTTTGTTTTTGTTTGGTTTGGTTTTCCGGGTCAAAGTATGCTCTACCCTTCTCTGAGACCAATGCTTAGGACTGAGGCAATCATCTCATTTGATTGCTATGGGCAGCGAGGACTCTGAAAACTTGGCAGTACATGGACATTTCCTGCTTTATGGAGGTCAAGAGAAGCAGTGGCTGCAAATCTGAGAGAAAAATTTGACCCAAAAGAGAGATTTAATGACAAAGTGGCAATACAGAAACTAAATGAATTTTACTCGGACTTTATATGCAAAGGATGCTAAGTAAGTATTCAAGTGGACTTAGAAAGAAATTAGGCTGTGTGACTTAGCCTGCCCCAGTGTTCTCCCAAGCCCACCTGCATCTTCTGGAAGGTGATAATACTCAAAGGCATGCTACCTAGATTTTTTTCTAACATACATTTGCATGATTGCATGTTAGAATTTGTTAGAAATGTTCAGATTTATCTGTTCTTATCTAATTGCACTTAATGGTCTACGAAAATGCCCATTCTTTGATTCTCTGGCGCCCTACCTCAACCTGCCTCCTTCATAGGGTACTCTTTCTTTGAAGACTCAGTAATACTGGTTTACAGGAATTGGGTAAGAAGTCACAGATAATGGCCGGGTGCGGTGGCGCACACCTGTAATCCCAGCGCTTTGGGAGGCTGAGGCGGGCAGATAACAAGGTCAAGAGATCGAGACCATCCTGGCCAACATTGTGAAACCCCGTCTCTACTAAAAAATACAAAAATTAGCTGGACATGGTGGCACATGCCTGTAATCCCAGCTACTCAGGAGGCTGAAGCAGGAGAATCGCTTGAACCTGGGAGGCAGAGGTTGCAGTGAGCCAAGATCACACAACTGCACTCCAGCCTGGCAACAGAGTGAGACTCTGTCTCAAAAAAAAAGAAAAAAAAAGAAAAATGAAAAGAAGTCACAGATAGTGAAGTCACTATAGAGGTTCAAAATTTTCAAAATTGTCTTTGCTCTTCATCCTGTCATTTCTTCAACACAGTCACTCTCCCAGGGTTCCTTCACTTTCCAAGTGCCCAAGACTTGATTGATCCAACATCCCTGCTTCAGAGAATATAATCTGCTTTAACAAAATGAATTCCCACTAGGTAATTTATGACTTAATATATTCCTTCAGGCAAGAATTTGCAGAAAGATTAGACCAACTAATGATGGAGTATAGGGCATTTGCCTGTGGGCTGTTGGAGATTTGGAAGAATTTTCTTGGAGCCTCTCAAATACTGCTAAGTAGATGGCCAGCATCATCATTGTCTGATAAGCCTTTGATACAGGCAGGAGTCAGAGAAATTCTAGACAGACAGGCATGGGTCCCCAGTGAAACACCACCTTCAAGCCAAAGTAGCCTGAAACCCACAGCCCAAAGTGAGAACTTCTATTCCTGTTTGCCCACTCTCTCCCAGTTGGTTCTTTCTGAACGCCTTTTTAGCAATCGAATGTTGCCTCTTCCAAAACTACCTGCAGTCTGCCCCAACCCTCCATCCTATGCCTATAAAGATCCCAGGCTCAGTAGCTAGGAGAGAGAGAGATGGCTTGACTTCAGAAGGAAGACGGCCAGACTTTGGGGAAGAAGAGACAGCTTGACTTCAGGGAAGAGACAGCCAGACTTAAGGGAGAACTATCTGCCTTTCTCATCCCATCTCCAGCTCCCCTCTCTACTGAGAGCCATTCCTACCACTCAGTAAAAATCTCTACCTTCACCTTCCTTCAGGTGTCCACGTGACCTCAGTCTTCTTGAACGCCAGAAAAGTGCTTGGGACCCACCCAATGCAGGCACCCAGAAAGGCTGTCACACTGGCCCTTTGCCCTTGCCAGTGGAGGGCAGCCATTCCACAGGATGAGGCAGGGTCCAACTGAGTTGTTAACACACAGCCGTCCATCGGACTGCATAACTAAGGGAGCACTGTAACATCACCTCCAGGGTTTCAGGGTTGTGGGCAACCACACCTGGGCCTTGCATGGAGCTTGCTCCCACCAGCAGCTGGAGCAGCCAGCCAGGTCCCGCACTAGCTCGCTCATACCTGGTCTGACTGTGGGCCCCGCATGGAGCTTGCTCCTCCTGGTGCCCAGTCCTATACTTGCTCACTCATGTCCTACCTTCTGCCGGGGTTGAGCATGGTAAGCATTCACCCCTGACATGAGTCTGACGAAGGGGCTGAGAAAATTCCTGTATCACTCTGACCAGGAATGTAGGTAGAATTCTGCATGTATAGCTCTATGATGCAAAATTAAGCTAGTAAAGAATGTCATCCCCTGCCCTTTTGGCTACTGAGGAAAATAACTTACCATTGGAATTGTTTTAGAGAAAAATAAAAATTATGTTTAACTAATGAAATATTCAAATAAATATAGAAGGTAGACATGACGATTAAGGTAATTCAGCTCCTTTGCCTAAATGGTTTCTATAATTTGAACAAAAGAGGATGAAATGCTTCAAAGTCAAAATCAAGTATCTTTAAATTGATCCAATAAATGTTTAACACTTCATTTCATCTTGTGGACACAACAAGGGAACAATTAGTAGACTGTGATTTGAGACAGTTGTTGAAAATTCCCTCCAGGTGGTCATGCTATATAAATGCCATATATACTTTTAGAGAATATTTAATGTACTGTATCTAGGTTTTAATTGTTCTTCTCTGGCAATTCCTTAGGGACCACACTTCACAAAAGGGAGCAAGAAGGCAGATAACGGCAAAGAAAAATGTTTGTAGTTTACTGTGGAGGACCAAGTGAGTTTATACAGGTGTGTATAATTACTTGCATATGACATACACAGAGATATGAGGGTGACCTAGTTTTTGTTTGTTTGTTTGTTTGTTTGAGACGGAGTTTTGCTCTTGTTGCCCAGGCTGGAGTGCAATGGTGCGATCTTGGCTCACTGCAACTCTGCCTCCCGGGTTCAAGCAATTCTCCTGCCTCAGCCTCCCGAGTAGCTGGGATTACAGGCATGCACCACCACGCCCAGCTAATTTTGTATTTTTAGTAGAGACGGGGTTTCTCCATGTTGAGGCTGGTCTCAAACTCCTGACCTCAGGTGATCCACCCGCCTCAGCCTCCCAAAGTGCTGGGATTACAGGCGTGAGCCACCGCGCCCAGCCAAGGGTGACCTAGTTATGACATCTGAAATCACCATGCTCACTGTGGAATCCCAGATTGATCAGATTAAGCTGGCCAACTTGGTGAGTGTTCCTTTTCATATGAGATTCCTTAGAAATTCTGCATTTGGTCAAAGAAGAGTTCTTAGGCCATAGAATGCACTGACTTACACACACAGGTAGCAAAAGGATAGGAATGCTTGGTGACATTCAAAAATACTGCTTTGCTTTATGTATTTACAGATTGCAATGTTTTATTTTTAAACTTCAAAGCTACCCAAAGTACCCAAGATAAACCCAAAAGCACCTCAAATAGAAATGGCAAAAACGCCCACTTCTTTAAATTATCTTTGTGAATATATTTTATTGTTTACTATCACATTATTACACTACTTTTCCTGCTGAATACAAGAGGAAAAGAAAAAATGAATTTACCACTAAATGATCCAATTTGCTAATATTTCCACACTGCACTTATGATAGATTTCACAAGAGTATTAGTGTATCCAGCTCATCAATATTTAAACATTCTAAATAAATCAATGAGAAGAATAAATAATGCTAAAATGCTAAAATACTGCTTAAGGGAACATATTGCCATACCAAAAATTATTGCAAAGCGTAGAAAGAGGAGTTAAAAAAAAAGACAAGGCTGAAATTAAAATCCTGTCCACTTACTAAATAGTTGTCCTAAATGAACATGTATCAAGTGTTTATAAATTTAAAATTTTCCATTGATAATCAGCAAGTTTATATACTGTATTAGTCAGTTCTTGCACTGCTATAAAGAAATGCCTAAGACTGGGTAATTCATAAAGAAAAAAAGGTTTAATTGGCTTATGATTCTGCAGACTGTGCAGGAAGTATGGTGGCATCTGCTCAGCTTCTGAGGAGGCCTCAGGAAACTTACCATCATGGTTGAAGGCAAAGTGGAAGCCGCACCTTGCATGGCTGGAGCAGGAGGTGCTACACACTTTTAAACAACCAGATCTTGTGAGAACTCTATCATGGGAGCAGTACTAGGGGCATAGTCTAAACCATTCATGAGAAACTGCCCACATGATCCAATCACCTCCCATCAGACCCCACCTTCAACATTGGGTATTACAATTAGACATGAGATTTGGGCAGGGACACAGATCCAAACCATATCATATACAATGCAAATTTGATAGTTATCTTTCATGGTTTGATTGTTTAATGGATATATTCTGTCTGTATTAGGAGATTCTTAGCACACTAAACAAACTGTTAAACAAATTTCAATAATAAAATTAGTAGAAAACTAATGCAAAAGTGACTGTACTGGAAACTCTGAAATTCACTCATTGATAAAATGAATGTATACCAGAGATAAAAGATGAATGATATACACCAGGAAAGCTTTGTTTGGAAAGCTAGAAAGCTAAAGCCAGATTTAATCGAAACTTCCTAAAAATGCTAAAGGATAAATATTAAGAATGGGATAAAATGGTTTAATGTTAATAGGTGGCTATCAAAAACCACTCAAATACAGCTCTCAAATATGCCAGAAGTTTAATGCTGGGAAGAACAGGAAGAAGATGAAAACTAACCAGGTTACATCCTGAGGGGGGGAAATCATCATTGCTAAAATGATGGGATCCTCTGAGATGCACCAGCTATTGAGATATCAAGTCCAAGGAGGTCAGTGGTTTTATGGAATACAAAATGTGAGCTCTTTGATTTCAAGAAGTATGTCTTACTTATCTGTATAACCCCAGTAGCTGACGTCATTTCACATTCAATAAATACAGAAGAAAGAAAGGAATGGAAAGAGGGAGAAAGGAAGAGGACCATGTTATGAGACATAATATGTACATTTTATTATTTTAAATGACCTAAAATATCTAGACTCAAGAAAATCATCTTATAGCTTATAGAGAGTTGTCCTAATTCTCAGAAAAGGGAAATTACATCCTGAGATTTGTACGTAAGTAACATTGAAGTTGAATCTCCAGTCATTTTCTGGAACAACCTGTTAAACAGAGACAAGGTAGACTCTTAGAAAATAGCACAGTAAACACTAGGAGCCTGCACGATTCACTAAAAAAACTTAGCCCCTGTTTTATTTTTAATTGTATCACTGGATTGTAAATTAATAGGGATGCTTCCAATATAGTTCATCTTCAAAAGGTATTTGGCCTCATGACACCTTTGCTTGTTTCTACAATTATGTAGACTAGGCATTCCTTGGGCACTTATATCACAAAAGTGATTATTAATAGGATTTTATCAGCCAGAAAGGCTTCTAATATTGTGTTTGCAGAATTATTTCACAACCCAGTCCCAATGTGTTTTAAATGGATAAGTTGGCTAAACCTGGAACATATGTCCTAAAGCTAGGAGAAATAGCAATGGCTAAAGATGCAAAATTATCTTAATAAACTAAAATGGTACTCTTAATAAAAAGATCAAAATGTAAACGGATAAATGGTAAACTTTGCTTGTAGGGTAACTAATACATTCCATGGGGATTTGCTTATATAAAAAAACTTAGTAATTTTAGTTAACCAGAGCGTAAGGATGAGCTAACTTATTCACAGTTGTCCAAGCAGTTCATGAATAGAGTTCAGGGGGTATACAAATTTGAAAGGGGAAAAAGCATTATTTTCACTAACTTTTGGCAGAAATCTAACATTTAGTTTCATTATGGATGTAGGCAAAACAAAACAGTAGTGTTGGCAGTACCTGTAACTATGTCAAAAATAGTAGACACAGATATTTCCCTATCACATTATAATTTCTGTGAAAATCTCAAAATGGTCATTATGCTTCACTACTTCAAAATTAAGATAATTATTGAGCCCACCACTAGATCTTGCTACTCATACATTCATAAAGATATATATGGCTGGGCGTGGTCGCTCACGCCTGTAATCCCAGCACTTTGGGAGGCCAAGGTGGGCAGATCACAAGGTGAGGAGATCGAGACCATCCCGGCCAACACAGTGAAACCCCGTCTCTACTAAAAATACAAAAATTAGCTGGGCGTGGTGGTGCATGCCTGTAATCCCAGCTACTCAGGAGGCTGAGGCAGGAGAATCACTTGAACCCGTAAGGCAGAGATTGCAGTGAGCTGGGATCATATCACTGCACTCCAGTCTGGTGACAGAAAGAGACTCCATCACAAAAATAATAATAATAATAATAATAATAATAATATATACACACACACACATAAACATATATAGTACTAAATAATATATTTTGCTAGCTGTATTTTAATATAATTTATTGGGAAGTAAGTGGCATAGTAATGTTTCATGGAAAATCTGCTAGTCCAGTTCACCCCTGTACAGATCATGCTTGAATTTGCATTCACGTTTTATTGAAAATATTAACAATTGGAATAAATTAGGGGTGTGTGGGGGAGAAGCAATGTCCAGCAAGATTCAAGCTTAGGAATTATATTATGAGAAACATAACTCCTCTAGAAGCAAATACTAATTAGCACAAGACACTAGAGAGAAACCATGATGTGATGAAAAAGATGATGTGCATCAATTTAGGCAGAACTAAAAGCGTATCCCACCTCCACTGCTTATCGTCCTTCCTCAGTTTTGATGTCTATATCTTGAAGATAATACATACAGCAGTGCACAGTTGGAATGAGGAATAGAAAAAAATGTATTAAAGACTAACAATGCCTGGTACGTAATAGAATCTCAAAAGTTGTGTTGTGGTTGGCATGGTCTTATCAAGAAAACCAAGTCTTCACATTTATATGCCCAGGTCTGCCTCATCAGGGGTGGAAGATTTGTGTAGACCCCTCTACCTTCAGGACTGTTATATGAAAATTGAACAGCTCTGCTTTATTTTGCTCTAGGGGACAGAAACAGGACAAATAGTGCACGACAGCTTTTAGTTAACTGTCATAAAGAACTGCCTAGCAATCAAATTGTTCAATGATGGACTTTGATGCTCCATAAAATAATGAGACTCTTGCCTGTGTGTGTGTTTAAGGAAACAGTAGATTTCTCTGTACTCTGGTTGGGGTGGGGAAAGAGCTTGCCAACATGGGAGGCTGCCCATGGGGCTCACAGGTTCCCGCCAACTGCAAGGCTCTAGGAGTCTCTATAGCCTCATCAGTGAGGCTAAACAGAAAGAATATATCAAGTTGTCAGATTCAACAAATGTTGTTTTTCCTCCACTGCTGAGGACCATAGTCATCATTTAAACGATGAGATCACTAATTTGAGAATAGAATTTCCAGCCTCTGGTAAAATGGACATAATATTGGACAGGCAACATTTAAATTTCAAATAGGTAAAATGACAATCATAGCTACAGCATTCTAACACGAACTAAAGTTCAATTTTGTAATAATTAATGACTACATAAATGACAGTAATGATAACAAAAAGGTACATGAGTATGCTATCGTCAAATAAATGTTTAAATAGGCAACTGCTTTTTCTGGAAAATTATGATCCTGAAGTTTGTTCCAAACAATACCAGCAAGGCCTTTTTAGGAAAAAGTTCATCTCCAAAAACAGTCTAGTAGCAGGTTGAGAATTTGAACAGCAGCAAAGGAATCATAAACATTTTCTTGCCAGATGTACTTCCCAGATGTAAGGACACTCAATGTTTCAGCAAGCAAGGAAAGGCAGAGAGAACCAGGAGAGCTGGAAAACAATACACAAGTTAACCATTTGTTTTAATAACTACTTAAATACAAAAAATATTTATCATTTATTATATAGTTAACAAAAATAACTTTTTTCTTTTTCCTTCTTTTTTCCCTCAGTTTTCTCCTCTCTCTCTCTCTCTCTTCACCTCCCCGCCATCCCCCTCTGGTCATTTCCTCTCCCTTAAGGGGCCCCTTGAATTGCTTACAAACTCTGAGGTTTCCTCATGTTTCCACACTTTGAAGTGTTCCCTTCCCCCACTCTATCTCCATTCTGCAAAATCTATTCTTCAAAAAGAGAAATAACTTTTTCCAAAGAAAAGTACATCCTGAGAGAACTACAGTTGATCAAGTCATTCACATTACTAAATAATCTAACCACAGTTTTTTTTAATGAGCAAATTCTCATACTATTTAGAGCTATTTGGATGCACACAGATATTTACTATTATATTATAGTTATCTACATGAAGAAAAAAAAAAACTATAAGAAAGAGAGTTCAGGCTGGGCACAGTGGCTCATGCCTGTTATTCCAGTACTTTGAGAGGCTGAGGCGGGTGGATCACTTTGAGCTCAGGAGTTCAAGACCAGCCTGGGCAACGCAGAGAAACCCTGGCTCTACAAAAAATACAAAAATTAGCTGGGCATTGGTGGCTCGAGCTTGTAGTCCCAGCTACACTGGAGGCCGAAGCTGGAAAATTGCTTGAGCCCAGGACGGGGAGGTTGCACTGAGCTGAGATAAGGTCACTGCACTCCAGCCTGGGCAACAGAGTGAGAACGTGTCTCAAAAAAACAGAAAGAGAGAGAGAGAAGGAAGGAAGGAAGGAAGGAAGGAAGGAAGGAAGGAAGGAAGGAAGGAAGGAAGGAAGGAAGGAAGGAGTTCAGTAAACATATCAGTATCTAAAGATTTTTCAAATAAAGTGTTTATACATTACATTCTGGCATACTACATAGATTCATGTTATATATTTGACTTTGGCAATAATTATTTTAATCCTTTTTATAAAGATACCACAACCTATATTAAGTTGTAACTTTGATATCTGAATCTGCACATGATTAAATGTTGTGATGTCCCTGCAAATGTTCCAGGAGGAAAAGTCACTCTCAATACAACACTACCTTGGCGTGTCCACTTAGCACACGGAAAGTACCCCTGAAGGTAAATCTTCTATTCAGAAGTACGGTCCCAGGACCTTGACCCATCCACACATTCAGAGTGTAGTTTTTCCACAGAATGGTGTATAAACTCCATCCCAATTTATTCAAATGCTATGAGAAATATAACTTCTAAAGGGACCAGCTCATTCTCTTTGTAGAAGGGAATCAGAAAGAGAGTTCAAAAGATGAAGAGAATGTCTAATGGGACAGCCTGAGGTGGCTTATCAAGGTTGGGTTTATAACTGGGGCTGGACAGGCCAGTTTCCCAGACCAGATACTCACTCTCCTGGAGAGGGCTAGAATAGGCACCACTATGAACAGCCTTCTTCTGTTTCTTCATAACTGACCAATATTCTGCTCATTATATTTTTCTTTAAATATAATTTAAAATAGTCAAAATTCGTGACTTTTAAAATAGTCAAAATTGATGCTGTGGCTATAATTTTTGTTTGTGTGTTTGTTTTTTGAGATGGAGTCTGGCTCTGTCCCCCAGGCTGGAGTGCAGTGGTGTGATCTCGGCTCACTGCAAGCTCCACCTCCTGGGTTCATGCCATTCTCCTGCCTCAGCCTCCTGAGTAGCTGGGACTACAGGCGCCCGCCACAACTCCCGGCCAATTTTTTGTATTTTTAGTAGAGACGGGGTTTCACCGTGTTAGCCAGGATGGTCTTGATCTCCTGACCTCGTGATCCACCCGCCTCGGCCTCCCAAAGTGCTGGGATTACAGGCGTTAGCCACCGCGCCTGGCCTGCTCTGGCTATAATTTTATACTTTTAACATGATTTTTTACTTCTTTGCTCTAATCTACTAATCTGTTGATGTCAGTGTTTTACTCTAAGGTGATGGCATAAGGAGATTTCTATTATAAATACAAATATAAGAAATGTTTTTACCTATTGATAACCTGAAATGTAACCATGGAAATTTTTGTATAAACATACCAAAAGTGATGCATTTAGAAGCTACTGCCTGTAGCTTCTAGTGCCAGACACACTATTGGTCCCACCATATGCCACTTGTATGAGCATTGGTCAAATTGTTCAATCTCTTACAGCCTCAATTTGATCATATATAAAGTGATAATAGCATCTCCCTCCCAAGTCATGTATGAAGACTTAATTGGTTGCATGACATGAAGAGTGTGATACACTAAGGAGCTGTGTGGGACATTCCTCACTTGATTTATTTTCACTCCTTACTTACTTCTCTCCAAAAAAATGAACCTTTGCATTATTTCCCACTGTGTCTCTAACAAGTCAAATTACTTTATGTGAGACTGCTCATTTGCATGCCCACATCTTTTCCCTCCAATAACCTATGGTGATATCTCTCTGACAAGCATCAGCAAAGTCACCTTCAGGATGAACGTCTCCTCGTACATGCATTATCCCCTCACAGCATTGCTTTCTCAATCTGTGCTATGTCAATTTGCACTTGAAGACACATTGCTCAGTTTCATTACTCCTTATGTGCCTCATTGCCTTAATATTTTAACTTCTTGAGAGTAAAGATTTTGCTTTCTTCTTCTTTTAAACTGGCCTGCTCAATCACCTAAACCCTCACCCCTACCCCTAGCTAATGTAACAGTGGCATTAATTTCATGTGGACTGTCAGGCTAATGAGAAATTATTTTAGCACTACAGAAGGGGGAAGTCTACAGAGAAGCTGTTAGGTATATCAAAGCAACAGAATAAAGACAGAAATCAAAGAAGGTCAGAAAATTACTTACCCTTCCTTTCTTCTAAATGGTAAATGATTTATTTGCTTCAGTCTCTTAAGGGATACAGGTACCTTCCCTGTGGCTGCTTTCTACAAATAGTGGCAGCAAAGAAAGTCAGAAATGCAAGTCTCAAAGCAGAGATAACAGAAACACTTGAAGAAATAAGCTACAATAAATCAATAGGTACTTAGAGTTACAAAGAAATTAAGGAGTAAATGCAAACATTTTTCTCAAATGTGTCCTAAGTCACCATCTAAAACGTCTTTTATAAAAAAACTATGTTAAAAAATAGAGGTCTACAGTGATACATATAATTGAATACAGGTAGACTGTAAATATAAATAGTTAAACATGTCCACAACTTCTGAGTAAGTTCTCTGTTAACCGAAGTAAAAAAAGATAATTTCAGAATGGATGAAAGGTAAGGTTCTGCACCGATTAAAACCAGATTAAAAAAGAAGAAACACGAAGCTAAATAGGTAGTTATTGTTTCTGGTTTTCTGTTCCATAAAAACCCCTGAAGAACTTTTTCCCTCCTACCATTTCCCAAAGGAGACACATTTATTCCAGGAATGTGCTTTTAGCAGGATGGAGAACTGCATTTTTGTTACAAGTGAATGACACCTAGGAATGAGTGTTTAAATCGTGGAGTGATTTGGAGGTGAATTAGTAAATAGGATTCAAATCAGAGCAAAATCAAATCATAACAGACAAATGGGAAAACAAATTCCATCCTGATGTGTGTTAGTCAGATTTTTACTAAATAATAAAAATGTGAAAATAGCTTTGGAATTTAAATCTCATTTAAATGCACGCCCAAGAAGACTTTATAATTCTAAATGAATGTAATAACTTTAATATTGTTTAACCTATATAAGATTTTGATTAGCATGACTTGATGAATGGGAATTTTCTCTTTAAAAATATTGCAGAATGTTTACAAAAAAAATAGCTACTTCAGTTAGACATGGAAATTGTTTTTAAAATGTTTTATTACGATTTTTAAAAACCTTCTTGGGAATTACTTATTTAATTTTACAATACTTTCTAAAAAGCACCCTGGCAAACATTTCTTATTAACATTAAAGTGGATTTATGTTGATGTTTTTAAACTTTCACAGGACTTCAGGACATCCTGAGATAATTTTTGATACTTGGGAGTCACAAAACATAGATAGTAAATCTTTTACCTGAAAGAAGACTTCAGTATAGGCATACCCTGGAGATATTGCAGGTTCAATTCCAGACCACTAGAATAAAGTGAAAATCACAATAAAGGGAGTTACACAAACTTTTAGTTTCCCAGTGCATATAAAAATTATGATTACAGGCCAGGTGCGGTGGCTCACACCTGTAATCCCAGCACTTTGGGAGGCCTAGGTGGGCGGATCAGGAGGTCAGGAGATCGAAACCATCCTGGCTAACACGGTGAAACCCTGTCTCTACTAAAAATAGAAAAAATTAGCCAAGCGTGGTGGCGGGCACCTGTAGTTCCAGCTACTCGGGAGGCTGAGGCAGGAGAATGGCGTGAACCCTGGAGGTGGAGCTTGCAGTGAGTCGAGATCACACCACTGCACTCCAGCCTGGGTGACAGAGCCAGACTCCATCTCAAAAAAAAAAAAAAAAAAAAAAAAAGAAAAGAGTTATGATTACACTATATTATAGTCTGTTAAGTGTACAACATCATTATGTCTGAAAAAAGACACAGTTTACATCTTCATTAAAAAATACTGATACGGGGAGGGGGGAGAGGATCAGAAAAGATAACTACTGGGTACTGGGCTTAATACTTGTGTGATGAAATAATCTGTACAACAAACTCCCATGACACAAGATTACCTATGTAACAAACCTTTACAAGTACCCCTGACCCTAAAACAAAAGTTAGAAAACAAAAACTTTATTGCTAAATAATACTACTAACAATCTTCTCAGCCTTTGTCAGGTTGTAATTTTTTTCTTTTTTTTTTTTTTTTAGACGGAGTCTCACTCTGTCACCAGGCTGGAGTGCAGTGGTGCAATCTCGGCTCACTGCAACCTCCGCCTCATGGGTTCAAGTGATTCTCCTACCTCAGCCTCCCGAGTAGCTGGGACTACATGTGCACGCCACCAAGCCCGGCTAATTTTTGTATTTTTAGTAGAGACGGGGTTTGGAGTTTCACCATGTTGGCCAAGATGGTCTTGATCTCTTGACCTCAGGTGATCCATCCACCTTGGCCTCCCAAAGTGCTGGGATTACAGGTGTGAGTCACTGTACCCAGCCAGGTTGTAATATTTTTGCTGGTAGAAGGTCTTACCTTACTAATGGCTGCTGATTGATCAGGGTGGTGGTTGCTAAAAGCTAGGGTGGCTATGGCAATTTCTTAAAATAGGGCAACAATGAAGTTTGCCACATCAATTGATTCTTCCTTTCATGAAATATTTCTCTATAGCATGCTACAATGTTTGATAGCATTTTACCCACAGGAGAACTTCTCTCAAAATTGAAGGGAATCCTCTCAAAACCTGCCACTGCTTTATTAAATAAGTTTATGTAATATTATAAATCCTTTGTTGTCATTTCAACAATGTTTACTGCATCTTTACCAAAAATAGATTCCATTTCGGGAAACTACCTTCTTTGTTCTTTCATAAGAAGCAACTCCTCATTCATTAAAGTTTGATGATTGTAGCAATTCAGTCACATCTTCAGTTCTAGCTTTCCACCACGTATGCAGTGATTTCCACCACGTATGCAGTTATTTTCTTCCACTAAGTCTTGAACCTATCAAAGTCATCCAGGAGGGTTAGAATCAACTTCTTCCAAACTTGTGTTAATGTTGATATTTTGACCTCCATCCATGAATCACAGATGTTTTTAATGGTATCTAGAAAGGTGAATACTTCCCAGAAGGTTTTCTTTTTCTTTTCTTTTCTTTTTTTTTTTTTTTGAGATGGAGTCTCGCTCTGCCAGGTTGGAGTGCAGTGGCACCATCTCAGCTCACTGCAACCTCTGCCTCCCGGGTTCAAGCAATTTTCCTGCCTCAGCCTCTCAAGTAGCTGGGACTACAGGCGTGTGCCACCACGCCCAGCTAATTTTTTGTATTTTTAGTAGAGATGGGGTTTCACCATGTTGGCCAGGATGGTCTCGATCTCCTGACCTTGTGATCTGCCCTCCTTGGCCTCCCAAAGTGCTGGGATTATAGGTGCCCGGCCCAGAAGGTTTTCAATTAACTTTCCCAAATCCATCAGAGAAATCACTATCTATGGTAGCAATGACCTTACAAAATGTATTTCTTAATAAAACTTGAAAGTCAAAATTTCCCCTTGACCCGTGGGCTGCAGAATGGATTTTGTGGTAGCAGGCATGGAAACAACATTCATCTCCTTGTACATCTCTTGGGTGACTAGGTGCATTGCCAATGAGCAATACTATTTTGAAAGGAATCTTTTCTTCTGAGCAGTAAGTCTCAACAGTGAGCTTAAAATAGTCAATAAACCATACCATAAACAGATGGGCCATCTTCCAGACTTCGTTCTTTTATTTATAGAGCACAGGCCAAGTAGATTTAGCATCACTCTTAAGGGCCCTAGGACTTTCAGAATGGTAAATGAACATTTGTTTCAACTTAAAGTCATCAACTGCATTAGCCCTTGAGAAGAGTGTCAGCCTGTCCTTTGAAACTTTGAAGCCAGGTATTGGCTTCTTGTCTTCATGAAAATCCTAGATAGCATCTTCTAATCTAAGGCTGTATTGTCTTCATTAAAAATCTGTCAGAGTAGCCCCCTGTGTTAGGCTGCTCTTGCATTGCTATAAAGAAATACCAGAGGCTGGGCACGGTGGCTCATGCCTGTAATCCCAGCACTTTGGGAGGCCTAGGTGGGTGGATCACGAGGTCAGGAGATCCATACCATCCTGGCTAACACGGTGAAACCCTGTCTCTACTAAAAATACAAAAAAATTAGCCAGGCGGGTGGCGGGCACCTGTAGTCCCAGCTACTCGCGAGGCTGAGGCAGGAGAATGGTTTGAACCTGGGAGGTGGAGGTTGCAGTAAGCTGAGATTGCACCACTGCACTCCAGCCTGGGCAACACAGCGAGACTCCATCTCAAAAATAAATAAATACCTGAGACCAAGTAATTTATTAAGAAAAGAGGTTTAACTGGCTCACGGTTCCGCGGGCTGCACAGGAAGTGTAATGCTGGCATCTGCTTAGCTTCTGAAGAGGCCTCAGGGAGATTTTACTCTAGCAGAAGGTGAAGCAGGAGTAGACACATCACGTTGCTTGTGTGGGAGCAAGAGAAAGAATAGCGGGGAGGTGTCACACACTTTTAAACAACCAGATCTCGTGAGAACTCACTCGCTATTGTGAGGACAGCACCAAGTCATGAGGTATCCACCTCCATGACCCAAACACTTCCCACCAAGCCCCACATCCAACATTGGGAGATTACATTTCAACATGAGATTTAGAGGGGACAATATCCAACCCATATCACTACCTTCATCAATTATTCTAGTCAGATCTTCTGGGTAACTTGTAGCTTTTACATCACCACTTGTGACTTATGGAGATACCATTAAACTTTATGAACCAAACTCGACTAGTTTCAAACTTCTCTCGGCAGCTTCCTCATCTCTCTTAACCTTCACAGAATTAGAGTTTGGGCCTTGTTCTGGATTAGGCTTTGGTTTAAGGAAATGTTGTGGATGGTTTAATCTTCTACCTAGACCTCTAAACCTTTCTCCATATCAGCAATAAGGCTGTTTCTCTTTCTTATTATTCATGTATTTATTGGAGTCGCAGTTTCAATTTCTTGAAGATTTTCTCTCTTACATTCACCACTTGGCTAACTCTTTGGTGCAAGAGGCCTAGCTTTTGGCCTATCTCAGCTTTCAACATGCCTTCCTCATGAAGCTTAATCATTTCTAGCTTCTGATTTCCAGTAAGAGACCTGTGACTCTTCCTTTCACTTGAACACACAGAGGCCATTGTAGTGTTATTAGTTGGCCTGATTTCAATATTGTTGTGTCTCAGCAAATACAGAAGTGTAAGGAGAGGGAGAGAAACGGGAATAACCAGTCAATGGAGCAGTCAGAACACACACATTAATTGATGAAGTGCACCATCTTATATGGGCACAGTTTGTGGTGCCCCAAAGCAATTACAATAGAAACATCAAAGATCACCATAATAGATATATCAATAATGAAAACATTTGAAATGTTTAGAGAATTACCAAAATGTGACACAGAGACACAAACTGAGCACAAGTTTTTGAATGATACCAATAGACTCGTTCAACTCAAGGTTACCAAAAACCATCAACTTGTAAAAAAAAAAAAAAAGCCACATCTGCAAAGCATAATAAAATGAAGTATGTTCACACTCATCAATTATGAGAAATTTAAAGTACAATAAATAAAGAAAAATCTGCAGCATGAAAAAGTAAGTACGTGTAACATATTTATCTAGAGGAAGTCTTTGGACTTGAAACATGCATATGACTAAGTGTTCATAGCTCTTCAAAAAACAAACTCCAGTCAAAACTTAAAGAAGAACAGATGGATAGAAAAGAATGGCAGCAGGCTATGTGAGTTTTGGAAACAGGTTTGTAGGGATAAAGTGGCTCAGAGAGATCATTGCCTTGGGGTTACTCCAAGATTAATGTGTGGGCACATTTGTGATAAATGGGGAAATTTTGATCAGAAGTTATTGGAAAAGGCAATCTATGCCACAGTGAGTGTGTGTGTGTGTGTGTGTGTGTGTGTGTGTGTGATTTACATGTTTAAATAACAGGAGACATCTATTTTGAATCCAGTTGAATTATAATCCTTTTCTCTAGAAAGTAGATACAAGATATAAAATATGAATGAAGCTAGTTTTGTTTGTTTGTTTGTTTTGTTTTGTTTTGTTTGAGACAGGGTCTCACTCTGTTACCCAGGCTGGAGTGCAGTGGTGTGACCACAGCTCACTGCAGTCTCAACCTCCAAGGCTCAGGTGATCTTCCTACCTCAGCCTCCCGAGTAGCTGGGACTACAGGTGTGCACCACCACGCCTAGCTGGTATTTTTGTATTTTTTGTAGGAACGGGGTCTCACCATGTTGCTCAGGCTGGTCTCAAACTCCTAGGCTCAAGTGATCCTCCCAACTTGGCCTCCCAAAATGCTGGGATTACAGGCATGAGCCACTGCACCTGGCCATGGATGAAACTAGTTGAGATCAGTCAAGGGAATAAAAAACAATAGATCTATGCTCTTATTTGGCATAGAATAAAAAAAGAAAATTAACAGAAGCCAAAGAATTGAGAAATAAAAAAGAAAGCAAGTATATAAAAGGCAAGCACGTTATAATCACTAGGATTATTGTATTATGGCTGTTAAATCATTTCCAGAACTCTTCATGCTGAGTGTAGGGAGAGGGGCAGGACAGGGAGGAAGAGGTAGAAAAGGAGTGGGAGGAAACAGACAGAGAGGGAAACAGAGAAGAGGAGAAAACTAATGGGAAAGATTGGTTTATTTAAAATACCACTTTCACGATTTCTTTTCATTGCACAAGAACTCATATATCTTAGTTAAAAACCTATTTGTGTAGTAGTGATTATCAGCCTGCTTTAGTGATAGAAGCCATTTTTTAATGTACCCAGGATAACCAACTTCATCAACATGTGGTGGAAATCTAATCACCTTTGAAAAACAGTTTTGAGTAATTTCTTGGACTACCACATCCTTTGTAATAGAAAGTCCAATCTCTCTCTCCCCAGCTACACATTTGCTATTAATATCAGGCCTTATTCAGTCCAAATAAGTTTTATCTTTCTTTTCTTTTGTTTCTTTTTTTTTTTTTTTTTGAGATGGAGTCTCACTGTGTCACCCAGGCTGGAGTGCAGTGGCGTGATCTCGGCTCACTGCAACCTCTGCCTCCTGGGTTCAAGAGATTCTCCTGCCTCAGTCTCCCCAGTAGCTGGGATTACAGGCACGTGCCACCGCACCTGGCTAATTTTTGTATTTTTAGTAGAGACGGGGTTTCACCATGTTGGCCAGGCTGATCTTGAACTCCTGGCCTCGGGTGATCCACCCACCTTGGCCTCCCAAAGTGCTGGGATTACAGGCATGAGCCACTGCGACCCGCCAGGCTTTTTTTTTTTTTTTTTTTTTGAGACGGAGTCTCGCTCTGTCCCCCAGGCTGGAGTGCAGTGGCGTGATCTCGGCTCACTGCAAGCTCCGCCACCCGAGTTCACGCCGTTCTCCCGCCTCAGCCTCCTAAGTAGCTGGCACTACAGGCACCTGCCATCATGCCTGGCTAATTTTTTTGTATTTTTAGTAGGGACAGGGTTTCACCGTGTTAGCCAGGACAGTCTCAATCTCCTGACCTCGTGATCCGCCTGCCTCCGCCTTCCAAAGTGCTGGGATTGCAGGCGTGAGCCACGGCGCCCGACCCTTCCCCCCAACCCCCTCCAAATTTCCAGAGCAGAGAGAAATTGGAAGACACTAGACTGATATTGCTGATTCTTTTTGCTACTACAATGTGTAGATATACAAAACTGACTTTGCACAGACTTATGAATGTGTAATTCCCACAGTGATTACAAACCCTGCATGGGCCATACTAATCTATTCTGCCTTGCCACTAAATATGTCAGCCATCTTGGTTTACACTCACATGATCTACCATAGCTACTCAAAGGACCATACCATTCCAAAATGGATGCTTACTAAGGTTCCAACCTTTCTTTGATTTATCTAGCTCTGTAAAAACGAGTACCTAGTCCTTTCTTTCCTTTGATGGTATTTGTTTTTGGAGAATCCTGGTATCCTGTTCTACTTTTGGAACTTAGTAGATGACATCATGATCCACTCAGGAAAGTTTTCTGGATTTCATGTGAGTATGTGTAGTCAATTGCATATTAAAGTAACCACAGATGAAGAGCATGTTTAGACATAGTTTCTAACCTGAAGATTCCAATCCTTAACTTGCTGGCATTGCCACCAATAACTGGCATTTACTCGGAGACCCCTTGAAACATGAGTAGAAGTCAACGTCTTCACTGGGATTTTTGTCAGTTGTCTGGATCCCAGGTTTTGGTAGAGAAATCTTAAAGGAAAGTAATTCAGTGTGGTGTGTATGAGGGCAGTTTTGTTTTGTCAATTCTACTAGCCTTGAAATTACAGGCCTGTATGTCATACTTGGATGGTAGGCTGAAGGCAAACCGAGCGTCTCTGAATCCCCCCTTCCCATCTATGATTTCTGATGGTTTTTTCTTAGTCTGAGTTTAGCTTTTTTGATGTAAAGAACAAAAGACAATTAAAATACACTAATGTTTCCTATCATCATCCAACTATACATTATGAAACGTGGTCTTCAAGACGTAGCAGGCAATAACTTGACTAAATGTTTTGCAACCACATGACAGGGTCAACAGTTTTTCACCTCTTAATATCTTCCTCTCCACTCAATTCACTTAGCCAAAGTCATATTTTAGGTTCTGTTTTGCAGCAACCCAGTCATAGTCCTAAATTCATTATGACTTGGTTCAACTGCATGTAATGAAAATTCCACAAATAACAATGGCTTAAACAAGATAGTTTATTTTTCTTGCACATAAAAGGTGTCCACAAGGAGAGTATCCCAGGCAACTATGGCAGCTTTACGGTTCAATGAAGTACACAGTCCCTTGTCTGTAAGTATCATTCTGCACATGGCTTACATTCTCCAGACCATCATATTCTGGTCCAAGATGGCTGCTGGAGCTACAGATATAATACTCGTACTCTAAATAACAAGGAAAAAAAGACAGCAAGGAAAAACCGTCATATTTTTAAGGAGACTTTTCAGAAAAATTATACCCAACAGTTTTACTTAATTGTCTTTGGGCACAACCTAGTTATACGGCCACACTTAAACACAAAGGAGTCTGGGAAATGTCATTGTTTAGCTGAGTGGCATTGTGTCAACCTAAAAACGTCAGGATTTTTTTACTAAGGAGAAAGGGGGAAATCAATTTGATACGATGTTTCTCATAGATGTTTAAGAGTTCTTACAGAAGAATTAAGTGTATTTTGTGTGTCTATATTTGGCATCAAGCACGTTTATCTATCAACGTACTAATAAGTGATTTCTTTGTTTGTCTTATGTTTTTCAATTATATACAATAGAGAAACATAAAAATTCAGACTGTTCTCAGAGATTAAGTGAAATATATATACACACACATATACACACAAACATGCATATAATTGACATGGAGCATAATAAATCCTTATCTATGATTTAAAGATTTTAAAAAATCTATCACTACAAGGAATTTGTTGCCATAATTTGTTGTATAAAATAATATTTTATTGTTTAAACAATATTTGCCACATTTATAACTAATAGCAAAGAATTATTCCAAAACATATTCCTGAGATGAATTTTTGGTCAAAATTTAAACTGAAGCAAATTTGTAAGTTTGCAAAGAAATCAAGTTACTTTCCCCACACTCATAAACTTCTTGAATTCAGTTAGCACTAGACATAGCATATTACAAGAAAGGCTGTTTGTTTTGCCCAAAAAGTACTGGATATCTCCCAGGAAATTCCAATTTTAGGAGGATTCCAACAAGCATGAAGAACTGAGTGGTTCAGATTTAGGCACAGATTGGAATCATAACATGGACATTATTCCAAGTCCAACGTGTCTGATCTTTGAGATTCAGCTTTCATTCATGCAGGTTCCAACAGTGAGGCATTTATAAATAAAACCTGGAGATAAAACAGGATTCAATATGTCAATATATAATCTTCATTACTGGCATAATAAAAATTAAAATGTACCACTTTCACATAAGCAAAAAGTGATAAATTTTAATTTTTGTTACTTTTTTCTAAGATAGATGGCAGTTACTTATAGGTTTTTTTTTAATTTATGCTGTCCCATAATATACAAAAATGCTATAAAAAATGCTTAAAAACTTGAGTGAAACCAATGTTGTAAGATTACATATGCCCACCAAAATATGCACTTTCATTCATGAAATTAGTTGTTCTTATGTATGTTTAAAATAGGCTTTTAGTAATCATTCATTTGTTATTTAACAAATTTTTCATTGTAATGTACAATAAATGCATTTATTTACTAGAGGTACTTATGGCTCTCAAAGCAAGTAATGCACACTGAACCATATATTAGTGGATTATTTCTGTGATATAAAGTTCAGTGTTCATCTAAAATAGATCTCTTTCTCTTTTTACTCTATGCCCTTAGTCCTCCTAATTTCTTTATCTGGTAAAATATCCTGCACAAGGAAGATATTTAATAAATGAGGTTAAGTAATAGGTAGGTCAACGGTAATATTAGAATTACCTTTCTACAAAGAGATGCATTAAGAAGCAATGTAGGTCAGTCCTGCAGAGCCTGACTAACAGGTTCTGACACAGGCAAACAGTGCACTTTGGCTAATCCTCCAGATTGCTTATTACCAACACTTGCAATTTTAACTTATTGGAGTCAATATCAGAAATAAAGATGAGAAAATGATTCAATCCATATTGCTACACTTCAATCACTGAGTTGAGAGACAAGACGTTTTAAGATTTCCAGAAGTTACAAAACCTGTCTCTACCCAATAATTGGAACAACCTGTTAACAAGTAAAAGTTATCACCAACCCAGTTTTGTTATCCACTGATGGTGTGTGTGGGGAGGGAGATTTACTGGATTTATCGATTTTATTTGACAATTTATATGCATAATTCTAAAGAATCTTTTCTAGCATAAGAAAAATGAACTTGGGACCACTGAGAGTGAGTTCATTAATTTTCCAGTACATAACGTTTTTATCTTTTTCACTAATTTTTTAATTTTTTCCAACTTAGCAGGATATATTTTCCTCATCTTCAGGATTTAATAGGTATATTTCCAATTTCACTAGTACACTGACAAACAGAAAAAAAAAGAAAGAAAAAATCATAGATATGTCAGATAAATATATACATTACATTTTATTATTTAACATAAAAACATAAATAATTAGCCTGAAAGTAGCAAATATAGAAATGAGGAGAGCAAATTGTCATCCTAGCTTTGTCCTTACTTTCTGGGTGACCTTGAATAAGCCTTGTACTTTCCTGAGCAATAACTTTCTTGTCTGTAACATAGAATGATCATGCTCATTTCGTCTTTCACGGCGTTGTCATAACAATCACATAACACAATTTACGTCAAATACTTTTAAAGCATAAAGAATTATATAGTAAAATGTTAGCCTTGTTAAAAACCAATTCAAAATATGAAATGCAATCCTCTTTAAAAAGATAAATTAGAACCTTGGGACGTCATTATTGGCATTTCAAAATGATTATTTGCTTTTTAAACAAATTTACTGCAAGATTAGTATTTTCATTTAAGGGAGAGGATAAAAGAGAAGAAAGAGAAATTTAGAAAATTCTCTGAATCTCTGGGAATAAGCGATTACTCAATTTCTTGGTTTCCGGCATAAAATGTTTAGTAGAAGACTTTCTTTGAATTATTCAAATTATATTAGGAAGTAAGTCTGAATTTACTACCAATATGAATTTCACACCACTGTATTCAACCAAGAGGCATTTGAGCACCCTCTCACTGTGATTATTGTATTTCAAGCATTAGGTAGTTCTAGGGGTCAAACTTTGCACTGTCGTCTGTGTGAATGGTGACTCTAGAGTTCAGTTCTATTCGGCCTGCACAGCCATATGAGGCAGCTCTGAGCAAGGAAATTTGAGTCTATTACATTGGAACTGAGTCAATGATCCCAATAATGTAAGGATACATTACCAAGTTTCCCATAATATATGTGAAACTACAAATTCTAAATTCCAAATCTAAAAGAACAGAGTATTTTCTATCTTAAGGCTTTCTAACACACTTTTAAATAGAAGCCACTCATTTAATTATGATAGGACTTGTCAGGAACATAATTACTACATAAAGCAAAGATTTCAAATGTTTCTTTCACTAATCTTCTTCATATGTCTAATAACTGGGTATTTTCTAAATCATAACCTTTATTTTTGAATGCATTTCACATTCCCATCATTCTAAGCCCTCTGTAATATTAAAAATATGTTTTTATCAGCCATCTACTTTCAATATTTTAAAATGTTGGTAGCTCTGGGGCAGATGGAAATAGGCATGATTACGTGTTGTAAAGGTGTCTTGGGTTTATGTTCTAAGATCACAGATTACTCTGACTTACCTGTTTTCATTCCTTTCTTTTAGATGTTTACCTGCTTTGGGATTATTTGCTGCTGGCTAGAATGAAAAGACAAACATTCCCTTCAAACAGTATGCCATTGCCTAATAATTTTGCAAACTCAAATGAAATCCAACCAAATTCAGAATTTAGATTTTCCTACTGGCTTGTGTAATTTTTGTTTGTATGGGATAGAATCAGGTTCCATCTTTTATTCTCCTTCACAATATCATTAACAAAGAAAACTTTGAATGTTAGCTGGTGGGATAGATACATTGACACTGTTTACATAGCACTGTTTCCTACTCGGGCCTGCACACAAACATTCGCACACATTTTCATGTACACACACTCCTGCGGAGGTCAATGAATATTACAATTCTTCTTCTGGAAATAATCCTTAAGAATGAATGAGCAAAAGACACAGTTTTCAACCCTATTTTCTCTTCTCTTTCTCTCTTTTTCTTCCCTCTGTTCTTTCTCTCTCTCTCTTTTTTCCTTCTTTTTATTTTTTTCTTCCTGGAGAGGTTTCTGAAGTTCAACAGTGATTCTTTAATTAAGAGAAAAAAAAAACCACACATACACACACTAGAGAACAAGAAGGAATAGTAAACAGTTCCCTCCACTGCTAGAGGGGTTAGTTACAAAATAAACATTTCACAGACTGGACCACATCTCCTGTAATGAGACAGCTCTGGCTAGTGAGACTGCAGCTAAAGTCCCCCCATTAAGGGCATTCACTCGAAAAATTAAGCGACCCACTTGTGTTGACTGAAAACATCCTTGCAGAGGGTTTTTGCAATCACCTACAGCATTTTTTGACAATCTGCCTTGTGCTTAACACTGCCTTTCCTGAAGGCTCTCTCTGCTGTGTTTTGTTTTAATGGTTCAGCCTCCTCACTGGTGATTCAAGGTCTAAGCTCTTTCTGTTAAGCCTCTGTATAAAATAAAACTCCTTAAGTCAGAGAAAAGGAGAGGTGAGAAGGGCATTCAGTTTGATTTTTTAGAAGGACATACAGAGGCAGGAAATTAGTATTACATTTTTTCCTTCTCCAAACCAAAACACACTGACCAAAGAAGATTGTTCACATTTGCAAAATTTGCTTTGAGCTCCTCGAAGGAAAGATGCTATATAAAATCTAAAAATAAGCCATGAAAAAAATGCCTTAGAATAAAAAAAAAAGAGCATTCTAGCAATAACCTTAGAAATGTCAGCATCAGTCCAAGAAATGCAGCAGGAAGTCACACTAGGATATTATTTACAATCCGGTGGCATGTCACATATCAAAATATATCATGATCTATCAAAATTAGGTCACTGTCTCTAAAGCACTAAATACATACAAACTATTAATGAACATGACATTATATTCCTGTTTAAGCAATGAGAAGATGGAAGTAAAGAATTAACCCGGACAAAGTCATTGGAAAAACAACAGAATTTTAGCTCAGTATTTTCAAACAAGAAAAACTCAACAGGGGTCATACTTCATAACATTACAGATGAAATGAGACAGAAAGTCTAAACCACCCATTTATTTGTCTTTCAAGCTACAATTAAGAGCTACTAATTTATGAAGGTGTTTGTTCACTTGTCAACCAGCACAGCACTGCATACTGAAATGTGTAATTCACTTCCAAGTCTCTTCTATCATCTAGAGTTATTTCTTTGACCCACTCACAAAAGGCATTTTTCTAACATATTAAATAATTGATTTCTGCTCTCTATTGTATCCATTGTATCAGAATTAAAGAAAAATACAGACAAATACATTTGTTTCTACAAAAGGTAAAAACATATACATGTAAGAATAAATTGTTAGCTAAACACTTCGGGGAGTACCTTGGAAAGCCAGAGACATAGATCACCTTAATTTACTCCAGGCACGGCTGGGTCTTCACTGTTACTCGTTGACGTCTACTCACCTTTGCTTCTTTACTCTTTTCAGCTTTAATAGCTCCCTTCTTCATCTCAACTATTCAAACCCAATCCAGATTTCACAACCCTGCATGAATAGCATTTTTTCTTCAGACTCTTCTTTGAAAAATGCTAGCTTTAAATTGTCCCCCTTCTCTGAATCCTTATTGTAGCTAGATTTCATATAACCCTATTAAAGACTTGGTTGTTTTGCTTTAATGTATGTTAGCTTTGTCATTCATTAATTCATTCCACAAATATTTATGGGATGCCTACTATGTGCCAGGTATAACTCTAGCTGCTGGGTATACAGCAATAAACACAACAGACAAAAATCTGTGCTCTAATATGTGTTTACATTTTATTGGAATTTGTAGCCAATATACACTATAAATAAGCTATAGCGTCAGGTAGTGATAATGCTAAGAAGAAAAGCTAAAGCAGAGAAGGGTGATTAGAAATCTCATAATGGAGATATATGTGTGGAGAGGTGCATATGTGTGAATAGGGTTCTTATTTGTCTGATTTTGCTGAAAGTTTCCTTATAAAACTGGCATAAGAAAAAGCTTTTGCAAACCACTGCTATATGGTTCTTAACACAGTAATGGACATAATACAAGTATCAATAAATACTTAGTAATTAATTCTTTTAGCTCTCTGCTACTGCCTTGGCCTATAATTATAAATAAGCTATTTTTACATTTGACTGTTATTCTCTGATGAAGAGGAAAGCAAAGGATCTTAACTCTGCTTAAAAAACAATGAAGTGTTTTGGAGTCTGAAGTCTTGCATTCTGAATTCACCTTTATTATTCATTAACTGCTTGACCTTGGTCAAATCCATTTTTCTCAGCATCTCTTTTGTCATTTGTAAAACAGTAATAACTATATTTGCTTCGCAGAATAAGGACCAATGAGGTCAGGCATATGACAGTATTTGTAAGATATTCTATGTTACACAAGTGGTGGTTATTTATATTATCAATGAGAAGTTGGGAGAAAAAAAACTTCCCTAATGTCCAGTTAGGAGACATGCATGTAAAAGGAATGTGGGGCTGTGGAGAGCTGAGTTAGGACACTAGAGCTTTAGGAAAACACTCATCACATTTTACAAGGCAATATTTTAAAACGTGCCCAAGGGCTTCAACCAATAAAAAACTAAAGTTGCCATTTGCTAGAAGAAATAAACTTCCAGAAGCTATATAGTATCTGTTCCTTGTAGTTTATTCTTAAATGGAGAAAAGCAATTACATACACACAGAAATACCTAGTCAATCAGCCCTGAAGTAGTTACCAGGAACTTGAGACGAGCTACATACTTTTGTTTCAATAACTAACTGAACACGTGCTTCACTCAGGTCTGCTCCTAGATACTTTTATGGCTTATAGTTAACTCTGCTGGGTAAAGGTCTTGCCACTTCCCTGACCTTGGACCTTGATGTCATTGTGAAACTGCTGCATCCAATTCCAACTTCATTCTCAAGTCAGCCTTAACCACACTTACTGTTCTACCCAGCATTTGAGAAAGAGTGTGTCCCCAGAAGCTGTGGGAAAAGATCCAGAATGCCTGTGACCATTAACGAGTTGTTAATGGTCTTAACAACTTATATTCTCTTGTATTCAGAACCAAAGCTCTTTGTTTTATGTTTAATGAAGAATATAAAAATGCAAAAATGTCCACAGGACATCAAAAAAGTATACTTGAATCTCTCATCCATTTCTGAAAGAGAAAAAGAAAAAAAACGATGTTGAATTGTTTGGATTCCATTCAGAGGCATACAGAGAAATAAAAAGTTGAAACTAAGTTTTCGGATTAAAGAGTCTTTAAAGTGTACAATAAAAAAAATCTTGTGTTGTAATAAGGTCCAAAGGAAGAATCTGTGTCTTTTCTCACGGCATTAGGAAAACAGGCTCTCACTAGAGCACAATCCACGCAGACCAGCTGTGGAGTCAGAGGGATATTGCTATCACAAATCCTTTTGGTATTCTCAGTGATAACTACTCTGAATTAGATTTTTTTTTTCCATGGCGGTCTCTTTTCAAGCCAAAATCCTTCTTCAGTGGACCACTGGAATGGTGAGTGTTCAGTGAACCGCACAATTGCCACAGAGATAAATATTCCAGATGTTGGGAATCAGAGGTTAAACTAGGTTTTGTTTGCATTACTAACAGACACCTTCCTACTTAAATCAGAAAGACTCATGGGCCTACAGGAAGTGACACACAACCTCAGAGGTGTTTACTGTCCATAGTCTGTAACAGCATCTCACTCCATGCACAGTTGTAACTGTAGAGACGTTCTTGGACGTGTGTTCCCAGCCCTAAGTAATCTCCATAAACTTAACCATAAATCTAACTACAGCTAAACGTGAGAGTTTCTGTTTTGTTATTATATATCTTAATCCTCCGTGTGGAACATCACTCATTCCACAAGAAAAAGGAGAAGAAAGGCTCTGAACAATAAAATCAGCAATGTGTCTCCCCAAATCATGAAACAGTTAAGAATGAGCCCCACTGAAAATACAACCAGAATGTGAAACAAAGCCCCTCTCAAGCCCATCATAAAACCGTGGTCTGGTCAAGCTGCCTTTGTTTAGTAGTCAGGTCTTTGCTAGTGAAAAGTTGTAAATGCATAGGAATGTTTTATCCTTGGGTGTGACTGTTAGTAGCTTGCAAACAAGGAAGGAGAGGAGATGATAAAAAATATATATCAACCTTTTTTGATACCACTATCTAAAAGTGTTTTTTTCTCTCTTTCTGTAAAACCGTATAGATAGATGCCAAGCCCATAATCAATTTTTCCTATCCAGTGTTTGAATATGAAATCATTATAGTAATAGAAACTTATAATACTCAACCACCTTGACTTACATAAAAACTGACTAAGTCAGAAGAACATAGAAACAAAATTATTGACCAAAGCTGGTAAAATTAAAATAATTGATTTTATCTTTAAGTCTAGCCTTGGTGTATGTGGATATAGGCTGAACTAAATTAAGACAGAGAAGGAATTCCAGATCAATGTGGAGGAATGAAGGCATACCATTTACCACGTTTTTCTTCCAAAATTGGCAGTAAACGTATTTTAAAAGAAGATAAAAAGCATGTTTAAGAGATTAATGAAAAAGGGAGAGGAGATAACAGGATTTTGTTTTAATAAGAAAATCAAGAAGCAGAAGAATGAGTAGTAAATGACACAGTAGAAACCCCAGACTATTTTAAGAAAACCTTAAAATTGAGCCAAATAACACTAGGATTCTGGGGATCCTTGAAACATAAATCATTAAGTACTTATGGAAGTAGAGTATACAGCTAAAAGTCCATAGGTATTAGCTAAAATTCTGTTTAAGAAACAAATAGAGACCTACACCCTAGGTGCTCAGAGATAGCCCCTTCCCCATCCTTGACAGACTAAAATTTTACTTTCTAACAATACAGAATAACAAAAACCCTGGATGCAAGAAAACCAGGCCCAGATAAGAGCTGTGATTCATTTCTTAAAAAAGGAAGGTTACGTGAAAGTCTATATTCTGAATATTATTCCAGTCCGCTTATTTGGCAAAGTTCTAGAAAGAATGCTATCAGGGTTATGCCTGCAAGAAGATGGGAGAATTACTAGGGGAGAAAAGCTCTATAAATTCTACCATTTGGGGACCTCCCCCAGTGAAGATTCCCAACCCTGTAATTCTACTGGGAAGTCTAGCATTTAACAAGTTCCACCCATAAATGCACAGTGTCCAGTTAGCTTCTTAGTGTGTCGTTAACAAATGTGCACAGCAAGCTAAATAGTCAAAGATATTTTATGAACGGCATAGACAAAAATAAAGATAATTTAAAACCTTGGAAGACATAAAGAAAAGGAAGAGAAAAATAGATTTATAAAATCTATTATCATATTTATAATTTAAAAAATTATATGAATGCAATAAGATAATGCTGTCAAAAAATCTGAGAACAAAAAGAGCTATTCAAAAATTTAAAATATAATATAAAAAATTAAAATTCCATAGAGGATTAGAAGATAAATTTGATGAGGAGCCATAAAATAGAAAAGAAAGAGAAAGATGGAGAACAGGAAATAAATTAATAATAGAGATTCAGCCAAAGAGGTCCAACGTCTGAATAATAGGAGTTTCTGAAGAGAAATTGGAGTGAAAAATTACCCAAGAAATTATTCAAGTAGATTTTTCAAGAATGAAAGGCATGGATTTACAGATTAAAAGATCCCATCAATGACCCAGCACAATGAATAAAATAAAGAACTACATCAAGGCAAGCTGTGAAATTTTGGATCACCGGGGATATAGTAACAATTCTAAAAAGGTCTATATTTTTAAAAATTGTTCAATTTTACATGAACAACAAAAACCAATTTGGCAGAAAAAGAATCAGAAAATAGAGTAGCATCAGTTTTCTCAAATGTACTCTTGGAAGGTAAAAATGTCTTTAAAATTTTGAATAAAAATTCTTTTCAATCTATAATTCTATACCCAGCAAACTGTCAAACATGTATGAAAGTTACCCAGCAAACTATCAAACATGTATGAAAGTAAAAAGATGTTTTAAGACATGCAAAGTCTCAAAAAATGTAACTCCTATGTATCTTTTCTTAGTGAACTAATAGAAAAGGTATAGCAATTAGATGTGTGTGTGAGTCAAGATAAGGAGCATTTGGGATTCAGAAAACAAGAGACCAACCAAAAAAGACCAGGAGCATTCTCTTCAAAAGGATGAAGGGACATTATGGAATAATAATTGAGGTGTAGATAGCAAGAAACTGGTCCAGGTTGAAGCAACAGGATGGAAAATTCCAGAAGGATGTCTCCTGGGGGATGGGGGAGTGGGGGTGGGGGGTGGATGAAAGCTCACCTGATGCTTTGAATGAACTTTGGCAAAGAATTTTGGAAGAAATCAGTGGTAGGTACACTGATTTCTTATTAATTTCAGGTTAACAAAAAGCTGTATGAACAAGAAATGTAGTCATAGTACACTGTATAGTTAACCTATGGATGCTGGTTAACATAGCCATGACAATGTAAGTACTGAATATTAGTTTAACCTAACTATTGATTGTATTGGGTGAATGGGGAAAACAGTGGAAGGAAGATGGTATTAAGGAAGTGTAAGAGAAATCAAACCTGCATTATCCAGAATGGGGAATTAAGATCTAAAATGGAAAAATCAAGAAATAGTGTCACAAGCATACCATTTAGAAATACAGAGGCAACTAGAAGAAACTACTGAGATCGTAGAAGGTGGCAGTTTTGAAGAAGTAGAAACTGAATGTAGACAAGAGTGTGACAAGGAACTTGTTTCTTGTTTAGCATTATAGGACCAGTTGATATGGAAAATTATGTGTGTACAGCTGATAAAAATAACTTTTAGGCCAGGCAAGGTGTCTCAAGCCTATAATCCCAGCACTTTGGGAGGCCGAGGAGGGCAAATCACAAAGTCAAGAGATCGAGACCATCCTGGCCAACATGATGAAACCCCATCTACTAAAAATACAAAAATTAGCTGGGCATGGTGGGGCGTGCCTGTAGTCCCAGTTACTTGGGAGGCTGAGGCAGGAGAATTGTTTGAACCCAGGAGGCGGAGGTTGCAGTGAGCCAAGATCACCCCACTACACTCCAGCTTGGTGACAGAGCAAGACTCCGTCACAAAACAAAACAAACAACAACAACAACAACAAAATAACTTTTAATTTTAAAAAGAGAATAGCTAGAGAACTAGTGCTATGAAATGGTTTGGTACATCCAGCTACTAACCAACTGGGGAGATTTATACAACAAACTGTTGCTCAGTTGAATGTTTACGGAGAAGTAGTTACCAACAAGACATAATTAAGATAGACACTCCTGGCCGACAGTACAGCCCAATCAAATATATAGAGGCAGGACAGGGGAGGACACACTCAGGAACCTACAGGTAATATGAAACGGTCAGAGCAGGGGGGCACAGATGGTGATAGTGGTCTGAGTTGAAGTAGGTGAGGAATGTGTCCAAATGGACATTGGAATCTTGAAATCCACCCTAAGGAGTTTGAACTTTTTTCCGCGGACAGTCGGGAGCTCTCTGCAGATTTAAGCCAGAGAAATAACATAACAGATTCCCATTTGGAAAAGTGTATTTGACAGTTTTATGGAGAGTCAATACAAGGCCTGAGACAGAAGGCAAAGAGTCGATGCAGGGGACTATTACGAAAGTCTAAGCAGAAACAAACAAGTGACTAAACCAAGGTATAGTAAAAGGGATGTAGAAGCATAAGGATGTGGTAGCTACAATGCAGGAAACTGGTGCTAAGAAGAGAGATGCAGAAAATCTTCCCAATTACCCGAAGACACAAACCATTATCCCTGTTTAAGGGAAAACCATGCTGATTTGTCAAGTAACTTGAGAAGAGAACACAACTAGTAAATGATAAAATCAGAATTAAACCTAGGTCCCCATGAATACAAATCTTGTTTTTTAGCTGGATCACATGGAGAAAAACCTTTACTTCATACATAAAATGGGAATGATGATAGGATGTAACTCATGTGATCACTGGGAGGAGAAAATGAGAATGCACATAAATTTGTTTTTTAACCTAAAAAAAGCGTTACATAATATTGGTAGTTAAAATAACTTTGCCTTAAGTCCAGCTGTTTCCAAACTTCTGTATTCATCATTTCTACTCACTTCTGTACACTTATACTAAGACGTGACAAATATTTGATTTTTACATGTACCGTAATTTCATGCAGTTGTACATCTGTGATGTAATCCTGTCTTTTTGAAAAATTGCCCATTTGTTCCAACTGAATCTAAGTTCCCTGAAAACCAGGTGGGAACTTTAGACCCTTTACATAGAATCTACCTAATGCTTTCTATCTGCTTAAATATATACTGACCCTTTGAATTAAAATCCTTTTCTAATCTCTCCAAATTTCTGTGCAGTATTAAAATACACCTTTCTTTCCCCACCCATAGGGAGGACAGACTGAAAGACAAAGACGAGGGTTATTTTTTGGTAATAATCATTTGCACTTGTGGGTTGGGTTAATAACAGTCAAGAGCACACAATCTGTCAGAAACAAAAACACAAAGGTCTTATCTTTGATATGCTCAGAGGTCTCCAAGTTTTTTATTATTTCTGTTTCAGTGTGACACACATTGTCTGAGGGGAGTAGAGGGAGGGGCTCTGCTGGCAGCTCCATTATCTATGCCTCGTTGTTAGCCTGGGGAGAAGATATCATTTACTCTGCCACCTTTGTGTCTCCTGGAAAATCAGATAACCTACTTAATGATTTCTAACCAGTTAAGCAATCTGGACCCTACATAGATGCTGTAACTCCTTGGCACTGATGTCTCAGGCTAAACCGCTTAGTCCCTGAGACTCTATACTATTTCACAAAAATACTGAAGAAAACAGCCTGGTGAAATAAGGTTTGCTGTTTTGTATGGGGGTTGCTATGTTGGTGTTTCTAGGACTTCGTCAGTCTCTCTCCATTTAGGATCATTTGCCTTAATTTTCCTCCATGATTGCACTAGGTTTATTGCTCCAGTAAATTTCTACAGGGTAAGGGAGGGCGGGGAGGTACCTGAATACCCAAGGGATTGCCAGCCCGCCTGATATCACCTGACTGCTCAGACCTTCTATCACAACAAGCGCATTCCTGAGGATTCAGTTGCATTGGTGGTGCTAATCCCAGGCTAGAGACATCAGAGGAAACTAAAAGTGAATGTGTATTTGCTATAACTGCAAAGGTAAGGAGCAAAGACAGAAGTGGGAAGAGGGCAGAGCCACAGCTCAACCAGAAACATTCTTAGGGGAAATAAATGAAAAGCCACACTGTGCTTACACCTCTGCCGGAAACAGTCAAATCCAAGGACATGTCATCAAGCTAAACAGTCATATTATTACAAATAAAATTTCATTCTTCACTGGTTTTTTTATTGTTATCCTGACTATATTATTATGCTTAATTATTCATTATCATTTTTCTCCATTATTGCTGTTATTGATGATACTGTGTTTTTAAAAACCCTGTAATAAAGCCACTTCCCTTAATCAGTCACTGTTTATTTTCTGTACTTCTGTCTCCATGGTGCAAGGGACATAATTGCTTTTCATTTTCGGCAGGCAGCAAGGGTGGAGAGAGAGGGAAGGTACTGGAAAAGGAAGGCTCTCCCTAAGTGCCTTGTGCAGGGTACATGGCAAAGCTACTCTCACAGGCATTACACTTTCATCGGACTTTCTCAGCACATTTAAAGTGTGGCATGTGTTCCAGGAAGAGGAACTTAACCTACAGGAGAAGTTAACCCAGCAAGTTACAAGTCCTAGAAAGCCTGTGCCCAATAGTGAGCCACAAAGCCTACAAGATAAAATTATTAAATATATATCACTGCGTTGGAAAAATTTCTGGCCTTTGATTCCTATCTAAACTTAGTTAGCTTGCTATCCCAGGAAAAAATTTATCTTATAATAACTACCTGGGCAATCTACTGAAAATGTAAAAACTAGAGCAATCTTGTCATTCAAAGTACTTATCCTACAGATGGAAATACTGAGGCTGACAAGAGGTCAAATGACCTCTTGCAAGGTCACACGGCAAATTAGGTGTAGATCCAGGAAAAGAAACCAAGGCTGCAGGATCCTTGTCAGGTTCTCTCTCTTCCTTAAACCACAGTCTTCCTCAATATGATTCTCCAGAACTGAAAATGATGAAAAATAACTTACAAGATGACTTATAAACGGTCAGTAAGTCCTATGCTTGCCAATGACAAAAAAAAAAAAAAAAAAAAACACTTTAGTTGAATTGGCTTTTCTTCCCCCAAAAATCTGATCATCAAATACAATGTCTGTATATTGCTATAATTTACTGCCAGCAAATTGCATTTAACTTCATATTAGCTGTGGTAACTCAGAAACTTATATTATTCTGATTCACATTCTACCATATACTGAAAGCCGACTATGTGTGAGATATTGCATTAGATGCTGTGGGGACAAAGGCAGCCCCCGCTTTGGGGTTCAAAATCAGAGGCTGGGATTCAGCAGTTAACTTCTCTGCAAAGACTTTAGGTGGAAATTTGGACATAGGAACCCTTGTAAACCTGTGAGCTTTGGAGCCTTGGGGGCCCACACAGTGATTGTGAAGAGTCTTTAAATCCATATATATATTCACTTGCTCTTTCAATGAATGTCACAAATGTTGCTAACATTAAAAGTGGTCCTTATGGCCGGGCGCGATGGCTCACGCCTGTAATCCCAGCACTTTGGGAGGCCGAAGCGGGTGGATCACGAGGTCAGGAGACCGAGACCATCCTGGCTAACACGGTGAAACCCCGTCTCTACTAAAAATACAAAAATTAGCCGGACGTGGTGGTGGGCACCTGTAATCCCAGCTACTCGGGAGGCTGAGGCAGGAGAATGGCGTGAACCCGGGAGGCGGAGCTTGCAGTGAGCTGAGATCGCGCCACTGCACTCCAGCCTGGGCGACACAGCGAGACTCCATCTCAAAAAAAAAAAAAAAAAAAAAAAAAAAGTGGTCCTTATGTTGGAAGTTTTAGGAAGCACTTAACTAGAAAAGCTTTTTTTTCATTCATCTTTTAAGTTACAGGGTATATGTGCAGGATGTGCATGTTTGTTACATCTGTAAACAAACAAAAAAAATGTGCCGTGGTGGTTTGCTGGACAGATCAATCCATCACCTAGGTAATAAGCCCAGCATCCATTAGCTATTCTTCTTGATGCTCTCCCTCCCTCAGTCCCCAACAGGCCCCAGTGTGTGTTGTTCCCTGCAATGTGTCCATCATCTGCAGGGATGCTCTTATCATCCAGTTCCCACTTATAAGTGAGAACATTTGGTGTTTGGTTTTCCTGCTTACGCATTTGTTTGCTGAGAATAACAGCTTCCAGCTCCATCCATGTCCCTGCAAAGGACATGATCTCGTTCCTTTTTATGTTGCATAGTATTCCATGGTGTATATGTACCACATTTTCTTTATCCAGTCTATCATTGATGGGCATTTGGGTTGATTCCACGTCTTTTCTATTGTGAATAGTGCTGTAATGAACATACCCATGCATATGTCTTTATAATAGAATGATTTATATTCCTTTGGGTATATACCCCATAATAAGATTGCTGGGTCAAATGGTATTTCTGCCCCTAGATCTTTAAGGAATCTCCACATTGTCTTTCACAATTGTTAAACTAATTGAACACTCCCACCAACAGTGTAAAAGTGTTCCTTTTTCTCCACAGCCTCGCCAGCATCTGTTGTTTCTGGACTTGTTAATAATTGCCATTTGGACTGGCGTGAGATGGTATCTCATTATGTTTTTTATACCATTAGAGAAATCTCATTTGATTTCTCTAATGATCAGTGATGTTGAGCTTTTTTTTCATGTTTGTTGGCGACATGAATGGCTTCTTTTGAGAAGTATCTGTTCATGTCCTTTGCTCACTTTTTAATGAAGTTGTTCATTTTTTTCTTGTAAATTTGTTTAAATTTTTTGTAGTCTCTGGATATTAGACCCTTGTCAGATGGATAGATTGCAAAAATTTTCTCCCATTCTGTAGGTTGCCTGTTCACTCTGATGATAGTTTCTTTTTCTATGCAGAAGATCTTTAGTTTAATTAGATCCCATTTGTCAATTTTGGCTTTTGTTGCAATTTTTTTGGTGTTTTCATCATGAAATCTTTGCCTGTGCCTATGTGCTGAATGGTATTGGCTAGATTTTCTTCTAGGATTTTTATAGTTTGGGGTTTTATATTTAAGTCTTTAAACCATGTTGAATTACTTTTTGCACATTATGCAACGAAGGGGTCCAGTTTCGATTTTCTGCATAGGGCTAGCCAGTTCTCTAAGCACCATTTATTAAATAGGGAATCCTTTCCCCATGGCTTGTTTTTGTCAGATTGTTGAAGATCAGATGGCTGTAGGTGCTTGGTCTTATTTCTGAGTTCTCTATTTTCTTCCATTGGTCTATGTGTCTGTTCTTGTACCCCACTACCATGCTGTTTTGTTACTGTAGCCTTGTAGTATAGTTTGAAGTCAGGCAGCATGATGCCTCTAGCTTTGTTCTTTTTGCTTAGGGTTGTCTTGGCTATTCGGGCTTAAAGAAGAGTTTTGCTGTTGTTTATCTTTTTCTCTTTTGCTTTTTGATCTGGAAGATCAAGGATGGCACTACTTCATCACTTAATGGTTGTATTCTTATTAACATAAAAGGCTATCAAATGTCCATCCTAGTAATGACTCTTTTAAGTTCTCACCACATGCTATTGGCTTCCAGTCTTTATTTAAGAAAAAAAGGAGGCCGGGCGAGGTGGCTCACACCTGTAATCCCAGCACTTTGGGAGGCCGAGGCAGGAGGATCACAAGGTCAGGAGTTTGAGACCAGCCTGGCCAATATGGTGACACCCCGTCTTTACTAAAAATACAAACATTAGCCAGGTGTGGTGGTGCACACCTATAATCCCGGCTACTTGGGAGGCTGAGGCAGAAGAATCACTTGAACCTGGTAGGCGGAGGTTGCAGTGAGCCAACATCATGCCACTGCACTCCAGCCTGGGTGACAGAGTGAGACTCCATCTCAAAGAAAAGAAAAAAAAGGATGCTATATTCTCATCGTTACAGGTTTTTCTGAGAACAACGGGTAGAGCATTATATTGGAATATAGCATTCCTGTGGGGAGAAAAGGTTTGTAGGAACTAAATCATGCAGATTTTTAAGTGTCCAATCCAATCTGTCGTGTGAGAGGTTATATCATTTATCCATTCCACAAATATGTAACAAGGGCACACTATCAAAAGAATGATCTGGGAAAGAAGGAGACAGACTGGGTTGAAATTTTATCTTGGATAACTGGAAGGATAGGGAAGACAATAACAGAAATATTAAATTGAAAAAGTAAAGAAAATTAGCTGCCAAAAAAATTTTGATGAGGAAAGGAGATGGCTTAGGAAGAACCTTGAAATACTGACATATTTAATAGTTTGATAGAGAAGAAGGAGCCTGCAAGGGCAACACAGATGGAAGAGAGAGATAGGTATGAGGAAAATAGAGGAATTGTGGAAGATAAGGAAAGAGAATAATTCAAAAGGCAAGAAGATGCCAACATTGTCCAATGCTGCTGAGAGACCCAGTGAGATGAAAGGCAGAGAAATATTCATTCAGGTTGCAGGTATCAAAATGTACTTATATGAGGAGATAAATAATCAGTCTTTAAGAGGGAAGCTAATACAATTATAAATATAAAGAAATAAAGTGGAAATATATAAAGAAAAAAGATACAATTTTATTGGGAAAGTAAATCATTGATGAATTTTATAAAGGGTAGGTATGAGCTTGTAATTTCTATACTACACAGCCTTTAGTAGAAATGAGAAAATGAAGATAAAGAAACTCAACAAAAAACAACTTGAGTGACCAGGATCATGTTATTCAGTCATATTTTGTGTGTTCGAAAAGAGGGGGTGCAACATTTCAAATTAGATAAAAAAGGTGACCCTGGAGAATCCATATAGAGAGAATCTTGCTTTCTCTATGGTTAAGGGATTATCTATTATGCATCAGATGCCTTTTTGGGTATTTTATACATGACTCCATTCAATGCTTACAATGATAGCTAACACATACTACTATGGGGTAGGCATGTTTCTATGGGCATTATGTGTAACACCTCACTGATAACTTCCATAATGTTGGTAACACTATTCCCTTTTTTAAAATGAGAATAATGAAAGCATTCAGTACGATTAGGTAGTTTGCTGAGAGTCACAAACTAATAAACAGCACATCTGGATTCAAATCCCTGAGTTCAAAGTCCATGTTACTTTCATTGCATTTATTACTTGGCTCAAAAGAGGAAGAGAAGTGAAACAGAACAAGGAAGTGAAATCAGAGATGCATGTCAAAATGTTTAAATTTAATTAACAAACCAGCTGCATTTTGGCTCAGATATGCCCAAACGGTGCCTTGCAAATGCCTTTGTACTAATATTGCTAAGAGGCAGTAGGTTCTGCTGAAGGCAATACTGTAAGGAAAATGAAAGAGAAAGGCTGTGACAATACAACCATGATTGTCTCCTGAATCATGGTTAACTTTCACCCTTAGAAACACTCACTGAATATAAGCTTTTTGAATAAGGAAGAACAGTTGTATGGTCAAAAGACAATGTTAGGGTCTACCTTTTCCCAGTTATAATTCATTCACATGTATGTTTTTCTGTTCTGCAGCTAATTTCTACAATGGGTAATTCACAGATCCATGGGGAAAATTCAATAAAACAATGTATATACATAGATTTTATGGAATTTAAAGTGCTATACAAATGGCATGCCTCATTATTCTCTGAACATTCAGATTCCAAAAGACTGCCCCATACACCTCAATTCCCTCTAACTTTCTTCTCAGCCTTCTCCATTCCATGTCCACTTCTCACTGTGTTCCAGAAAGGACAGACTGTATGCTCACCAATGATCCTTGTTGATTGCCAAAGGTTAAGTGGCAAAGCATTGTGGGGATACATTATAGATGTTAAAACCCAGGGAATCCAAAAGACCTAGGATTCTGTAATACTGCACTATCACATTCAATCTAAGACGCACATATCTCTGCATTCTAACAACTCTGAAATATGGATGCATCTTGTAATTAACATGATAAGAAACCATAACGTCCTGTCGATCAAATCTAGCTGACCACCTTCTTTTGTATGGCTCTAGCGCTAAGACTGGCTTGTACATTTTTTACAGTTACAAAAAAAAAAGAAAAATAGTTTTATAACATGTAAAAGTTACATGAAATTCAAATTTCCATGTCCACAATTAAAGCTTTATTGGAACACAGCCATAGCCATTTGTTTACATATTGCCTACGGTTGCTTTCTTGCTGCGATAGCAGGATTCAGCCATTATAATAGAGACCTTGTGGACCTTAAAGCCTAAAATATTTACTATCATCATTTACAGATAAGGCTTACCGATTCTTATCATACTTCAATTGACAACACTTTATGTTTTTTAGTGGTTGTATTAGAGTTCTCCAGAGAAACAGAAGCAATATGATTGATAGATAGATAGATAGATAGATAGATAGATAGATAGATAGATAGATAGATAATAGGTGGATGGGTAGATACATAGATGTTAGATAGAGATATCTCTATCCATCTGTATCTATATCTATATCTATATCTATATCTATGGCTCCTGCAATTATAGAAGTTGAGAAGTCCCAGGATCTGCCATCTGCAAACTGGAGATTCAGCAAAGCCAGTGGTATAATTGGGTGCAAGTCTGAAGGCCAGAGAACCAGGGCAGGCAATGGTATAAATCTCAGTCTGAGGACAAAAGACCCATGGCTCAACTCAAGCAGTCAGGCTTCTCTGGTACCTTTTTGAAATAATTGCATTATACAGGTGGTTGGAAAATAGTCTTCACAAACTCCTAGAACAAAATTCCAGGTTAGCAGCTGGGAATCAAATGTACATGGGGCAAATCTCTCAGATATTTTAGAGCCTAAATGGTGATAGTGGGACACTGAGAGAAAAAAATATATATTTCTTATGAAAGAAATAAATCTGGCATGAGAAACTTATTTATGCAGTGGATCCCGGAGTTTGGGGAAGAGTATAAATTACAAGATTAGTACATCTACTTAACACATACCAACACAAGCTAGTTTCTCCTAGTTTACCAAAAGACCTAAAAATATGCTATTAATAAAAGAATTTACTCATTAAATGAGGACTTAAGCCACCCTGCTTTTGGACACCACTCTTTGAGGATAGCTACAGGGGCAGAAAGTATTTGCCGTTATTGATTGCAAAAATAGGAGAGCAGTCATGACCTCGTGATGGACAGCTCAGAGGCTGGGCAGGACTCCTCATGGTTTAGCTCTTTATGTTTGGTTTCATTTTCTCAACTTTCTCTCCTCAAGCACTTCTTGAGGAGTCTTGGCATCCAAGTACTTCTCCCCTCTGGCTCAGATTAGGAAAATCTCATGGAAAGCCTCTGATTGCCTGGTTTAGGTCACGTTCTCACTTCCTGGACCAATCTGCAGGTTAGTAGGTGAGGTTCTACGTGACTGACTCTGCAGAGGTGCATACTTACTCTTAAACCAGTCACTGTTGCTAACCAGGCAGGTTGGGCAGAGGAACTTCCATCTGGCTCTCATGCTTGTGAAATGGAGAGCAGCTGAGGAAGAAAGAATGAAGCTCCTAAAAAGGGAAGGAAGCACAGACATAGACGTGGGGGAGATCTGAGTCAGCCAGCCTCCCTTGTTCCTGTGTCCTGCCCTAGGTCTGATGTCAAGGCCCTCCAGCGTTCATGTCCACAACACAATATTTCAAGAATACATGAAACAACTTCATCAATGACATCATGGTAAAAATGATAACTGTGAAATACCTACTGTATTTAATGGTCAGGATCACCGACCATTAAAAAAGTATTTTTCACTAATGTAAATTTACAAATCACAGAAAAAAGATTTAATAGAAAACATAATTTGTTATTATTTGATTGTTGCTCATGACTCAGATTCTTTGATGTCCACCATGTTCTTTAGTAGTCTACAATTTCTGTTCATGAGACTTAAGGACTCTGCCTTGAATAAAGAGCAGATCACTTTAGTAGGTGACACAAAGAAAAATGAAATGTCTTAGGATCAGGCAGAGAAAGCTCAGGAGTGCCCCAGCTCTGTATGTGTGAAGGAGACTTGGTATTTGGCATATCTGGCACAGTTTAGAGGAGTCTCTTTGGAGTTTGAGTTTCTGGCTGTATTAGTCTGTTCTCATGCTGCTGATAGACATTCCAGAGACTGGGTAATTTATAAAGAAAAAGAGGTTTAATGGACTCACAGTTCCTCATGGCTGAGAAGGCCTCACAATCATAGAAGAAGGTGAAAGGCACATCTTACATGGCGGCAGACAAGAGAGAATGAGAACCAAGTGAAAGGGGAAACTCCTTATAAAATCATCAGATCTCATGAGACTTATTCACTACCATGAGAACAGTATGGGGAAAACTGCCCCCATGATTCAATTACCTCCCACCAAGTCCCTCTCACAACACATGGGAATTATGGGAGCTACAATTCAAGATGAGATTTGGGTATGGACACAGCCAAACCATATCACTGGCCAAAGAGCAACTTATCCCAATATTCCCTTCCTCCTTGTGCACTTAGAAAGGATGTTGTCCCAATGTATCTACATTTTAAACAAGACTCATTTCTTAACTGCTCAGAGAAAATTTTTTTCCTTTCTTATTTTCTTCTATAGTTCTCTAATTTCTTCTTAACATATTTTCCTCTAATCCTCTTTATTTTTAGTTTCAATGCCTTAATTTTTTTCCTACTTAGTGATTCCTACTAATCCTTAGTTTTATCTATTTTTATATTGAAATTTTATCTGATGGGTTTAAGTATTTTATCTTATTCTTTAATCTTCTATAGTTTTATAATTTTAATGATCCACTTTTTATCTTTTAAATCTCATTTGTTTAATCTTACTTTCAAACTCAACATTTTGTTCTACTGGAATTTTAATTCTCTTATATGTACTTTTACTTTATTCTTGTTTTTTCAATCTAAATTTTTATGTTAAATTTTTCTCTAAACCTCTATTGCCTTGACTTTTCTTTTTCCTTTCCTCTTTCTTTTTAAGTTTTAAAAATTATGATTGACAAAAGGAGTGTGAAAGTGGTGAAAATGAGAATGATGATGGAACTGATAATAATAGTAGCAGAGGAGAGAGGTAGAAGCCCTTCTTTCTCTCCATGGCTCTTAGGGCCTCTGTGTTTGCCCCCAGATGAATTCCTAATTTCTTCCCCTCCACAAAAACCCTCACCTTAGGAAATTTGGGAAAATCTTTAATCAACACCCCCAAGATGACTATTTTCTCTACACAGGAAGAACAACTCATTTATTGAGATGTTTTCACTTCTTGAGACCTCACACTATGTTGGTTTGGGCAGTTTGTAGGCTTTGCAGACAGGAGAGAATGGCCAGGGAGGCACCTTTCCTGAGGGGCATCCACTAGGCGATAATGCTGGCCTAAGCTCCTTACAGTTGACCAGCACGGAGACTTCCTATCACTAGACCCAAAAAGACACGCAGAGGATAATCCACAGCTGGGTTTCTGACTCTACTTGAACAACAGTCTGCCCTTAGAAATAGTAGTGTTTACCTCATAGACTTTCATAAGTATTCAATGAGTTGATGTTCATAAAACCCTTAGAACTATGCATGGCATACAGTAACTGCTATATGCTAATTCAATTTAAAATTTCTAAGTTGATTCCTCACACTTATTGGTGTCACAGAAGAATCCTCTTGCGGTTCAGTGAACCCTAGTCCCATTTCCTCACTGGGAGAGCAAAGAAAAAGCTAATGAAAGTGAGATTTATTCAAAAGAGGTTTGTTGTTGTTATTTATTTTACTTTTGTTACAGAATCATCTGGCATCTCTGGAAAACCTTCATAGATGCCAGAGACCATATTGTTCAAATCAGAAAGTTGTCTGTTTTCCATCTTCTCTTGAGCATAAGAAAGTAATAGAGATTGATTTCTTTCAGGATCTTTCCATCTTCTTAAGGGACAGATAATTGGGGGAAGTTAGAAAGAACTAATGACCCATTGTATGTACTGCATAGGGATGGTAATCTGTAAGATGGAGCTGATTATATTCCTACTTCAAGAAATTTTCTCTCATCAGAGCTCCATCCTTGCAATGCTCCATGTAGAAGAATTTCCCTCCTTATGACGGCCCTTGTCACATTATTAATGCATGTCCTCCTGCTCAGCCTTTAGGAATTGATACCTCTACCTTTTTCTGCATTAAAGACTGGACCCTCGGGTCTTCTTCAACAATTGCCCAACACTCTTAGGCAACAAATAATCCTTCCTTCATTGACTCACCAATAAACTCCACCTCAACTCATTTTCCCATTTCCAGAAGGGCCTATCTTGTGTACATGAATTGTCAGGTCTAGGTGAGCCTTCTCCAATTAGGATAGTGGTTTTTAACTGATGATAATTTACCTAGGAATGTTGACAATTATATTTCCTTAGATTTACTAAATTTGCCTGGAATTTTTCTTTCAAAAGCAAACTGAGCTTAAAAAAATCTTTTTTGTTTCAATAACTTTAAGGGTACAAATGGTTTTTGGTTACATGGATGAATCATATAGTGGTACAGTCTGGGCTTTTAGAGTACCCATTACCCAAAGAGTGGACATTGTGCCAAACAGGCAATTTTTCATCTCTCACCCTCCTTCCCACTCTCCTACCTTCTGAGTCTCCAATGTCCAATGTCCATTATACCACTCTGTACGCCCTTACATACCCATATCTTAGTTCTCACTTGTAAGTAAGAACATGTGGTATTTGGTTTTTCATTCCTTAGTTACCTCACTTAGGATAACAGTCTCTAGTTCCATCCAACTTGCTGCAAAAGACACTATTTCATTCTTTTTTATGGATGAGTAGTATTCCATAGTGTGTGTATATATATACACACACACACACATATATGTATATATATATACACACATATATATGTGTATATATATACACACATATATTATATATATACACATATATGTGTATATACATACACACACACACACATTTTCTTTATCCATTCATTGGTTGGGCACTTCGGTTGATTCCATATCTTTGTAATTGTGAATTGTGCTAAAAGCAAATTGTTTTGTTATTTTCATTTTGTTTTTCTCATCTCAGATCTCATAGACTTCTGTATTGTGGAAAACTATTTCTTTGACAGAAGATTAAATTTTAAAATATCCATCAAGTGATATCCACGGTTTTTAGACCATTTATTTTTCTGGTGTTTTTTTAAATATAATACTTACATTTATTTTGGTACATACATTTCCTAATCAGGGCTCACTCTGTGTGGACATTGGGTTGCTGTTTGACATTCATTTATCCCACTGATCTATGACAAATTTAGTCATTCTTGGATGTAAACACCAAAATTTCTGGTGGCTCACATGCTGAACTACCAGGGTCACTGGAAAGTAGACGGATTGCTTATTCATGGACCACCTTTTAAAGGCCATTATATTTATGAAAATTTTTTTAAACTGCTAAAATTATTCATGAAGTGAATACTGATGGTGCTGAGTGGTAACACACAGAATGAAACACATGAAATGAAACCAGGGAGTATTTGACCCACATACATAGCCTTGGTGTGAGGTTCATAGATAATACTCACAGAGAGTCTCTGTGAGCTGATCATCATCTCTCAGATTGCTATTCTGAACATGGTAAAATGTAATCATTTCCCTACTGTAGTCCCTGGAAGGGCTTTTATGCAGTGTGCCTGCCATCCTGACTGGATTGGGGGAAGCAGTGAGACTCAAACATGAAAACTTTACAGATGAGCAGTTGATCTCCCAGTAATATTTAAAATTATGCATGGGTACCATAAGAGATTTCTTCTCCTATTAATGAATATCTAACAACTTAAACTGTTTATATCCTACTAATAGAGATGATAAAATATTTTTTCCCTTCTGACATATTCATAAGGAAGCAACTGTCTTTGATTAAGAAAATATTTCAGGCCGGGCACGGTGGCTCACACCTGTAATCCCAGCACTTTGGGAGGCCGAGGCAGGTGAATCACTTGAGGTCAGGAGTTTGAGACCAGCCTGGCCAACATGGCAAAACCCCGTCTCTATAAAAAATAGAAAAATTAGCCAGGAATGGTGGCATGCGCCTGTAATCCCAGTTACTCAGGAGCCTGAGGCAGAAGAATCGTTTGAACCGGGGAGGCGGAGGTTGCAGTGAGCTGAGATTGCGCCACTGCACTCCACCCTGAGCAACAGAGCAAGACCTTGTCTCAAAAAAAAAAAAAAAAGAAAGAAAGAAAGAAAATATTTTAACACAGGAGTTAGGGTATCACTTAGGAAACTTGAAAACCTGGGTTCAAAAGTCAATGCATCACATTAAGAGAAAATTGAGAGGACTTTATTTTTATTTCTGAAAAGTGACGGAAGAGAAGAGATAGAAAAAATTGGGGGAGATTAGAGCCTGTCACAGAGGAGGCAGCCAGGGAAAACCTCTGAGGATATATGGTAGCTTGGTGCAAATATCTGCTATAATTTCATCTCCATGAGAGCAGGGATGTTTGTCAGTTTTTTTCACTGATAACTCCCAAGCACCATGAGCTGTGCCTGGCACAATGTAAGGATTTAATGTTTTTTATAGAAAAGAGTGAATGAATGAATGAATGAATGAATACACGAGTAGAAATTTTTAGTGTTCAATTTGAAATAGCTTGATCTTGGAATGTAAACTCTCAAAAAAACATTGGCCGACTTGACTATTTCCAAAGTTCTTTGTGAGTTGGTGAATGTTCTGAGAAAACTGCGGCTGAATTTCACATCTGGTAAAATCATGCCAAACAGACAGCACGTGTGAGAGAACATGATGATCCCTCACCCAACCTAATCCAGCAAAGGCAGATAAAGCCCCAGTACCTGTGCAGGGATAATTGCGATATTTTTGGACTTCCATGGGGGCATAGAATGGGCTTCAAGCTGATTTTCTCTAAATACTACATGACCTGAAGTTTCCACCTAATGTCCAGGTTTTGTCCATTCATGTACCACCACATGTAAGAATTTGCCTGCATGTACTAGATCAGGACTGTAAGGAACAACAGAATAACACACACACACACACACACACACACACACACCAATTTAGAAAACCCTCTCATAATATTAGTATAGTACTAAAGGAAAGGTTTAGAAGTTGATTACCCCCAGGAAAGCATTGTGTTTAAGCTATACCAATCCAATGAGAATATACTGTGTCTTTCAAAAATCTTATTACAAAAGAGGCTGGGGGCTGAAAAATGAGATCGGAGGTGACGGATGAAGTGGGAGTAGCAGAGGGGAGCACCATCTCACATCTGGTTGCAGCTCTAAAGCCGTGGCTCAGGCTGACCCTTTGCTCACCTGTGTTGATGCTGCCACACACGTAGGCAGCACTATGCCGCGGGCACTATGTTTGCCCATGGGCTGCTGTCCATGCTGTTGCAAAATACCCCTGTTCCCATAAACTCTGCCCAGACCATGCATCACTGCCTTATTTGTGGCACTAATTCACCCATGACCTCCAACCTCTTTCAGGATTTAGAGCACCAAGTCCCTCTGCTGCCACTGCCCATTGTTCCTCTTAGTTTTTCTCATTGTCTCTGATGTTCACCCCTCCAGATGGTGGGGAGATGGACTGTTCTTAGGTTTGCACTTTAGCAGAGGCAACACTAGATTGAGGGGCTCTTGAGCCCTAATAATACTGTTTTTATCTTCCACTCAGCAAACTGGATTGAAGTCTAATTTTACAAAGCTTTGATGTTTTCTCTAGCCCTTTCTTTCCCATAACATGCAAAACTTTCTTCCCAAGGCACACAGATACGGGAAACTGAGGCTATTTGTTTCCCTTTATACACAATTTATTTGTGAAGAGAGTATTTGCCAAACATAATTCACAGAAAACACAAACTGTACTTCATCCCGGGTTTCATCTCATTTTTATATCCTTACTTTCCTTGGGTCTTTTTCCCTAAAAACTTACTTTCCATTTATGTTATCTAGCTGTATTGAATATATTTGTACATGTTCTTCAGTTATTTCTAGAACAAGATGAAGTAAAATTAAGCAAGCATACTACGTACAGGTAGACACTCATGCCAAATGTGGCAAGACTTTTCACCGAGTCACTAGGGAACTTGAGAGCACCATCGTTGTTCCCATTGTACCACAGGTTCATCATACGATCTTGGCTGACTCTCTTCCCCCTCTGTTTTCATTTACTTTGGCATAAAGGAGTATCATGGCAGTTAACCTATCTCTGGGGTGTGTTCAGGTTTAATGAATAAATGTGTATAATGTCTTCGGAGCACCTCACGTGAGATGTGCTGTAACTGCACATTATTAGAGCTGCTATTACAGCACCACCTCGGGACCCTTAGCCTTTAAGCTAGCTCGAGACGGGAGGTCTCGGAAATAATAACAGCCATTCTCCCAGTGTGCCTTTCTCCTGAAACCTCAGAGATCTTAAAGACATTACCTTATTAATGTAAAACTCAGCACGAGACGGATGGGAATGACTCCTGAGTATTTCTTGTTTCCAGGTGGGAGACATCAGGCAACACTTTTGCACTAACACACATTTCACCTGAAATGTGAGCACTTAACCGACATTGTTCATGTAAGAGAGAACCCCTAATTCATGGTTTCTCTGCAGAGACCTGGCGCTGGGTGATGCTGCTGCGAAGAGTGGCTCTAGTGTAGTATTACTTACGCCTCTCAAGATAGTAATAAAGGAATCAAGCCACATTCATATATTAATAATCATAGTGGTGATCATATGTTTTTATCTAGCCATAATTTGGCAGAAGTTTGCTTAAGAAAGCATCCAATGTTTTTGATAGTAATATCAATGGAATGCACCAGAAGCCTCTATTTGTAGTTATATGGGTTATTGATTACTTTTAAATGGCTGAAACATTGGCTCTTATTTCAAATTATGACACACTTTTCGTAGATAAGAAATCATTGGCTGAGAATCAGAGTGTATTTGCCTAGAACCTCATTATTTGAAGGATGAAGAGGCCATTGGCTAAAACAATTATAGTATCAGCCTGCTCAAAAGTAATTCAACTACATTTCTTAAAACTATTCTATAAATCAGACAGCCCTTTCTTACAATTAGTCTTAATTGGGAGGCAAAAATTTTATGACATTCAGTCTCAGTATTATGCTGTCCTTGATGCCTAGTATGATATGCCCTGATGAGTTAAACCTTTCTAATAATGCTCTTCAGGCTCTTTAGTAACAAAGTCTTTTTGAATTGAGCTCCAAATGGACCTGGTTATACTGAAGTCTTCAAAAGTATAATTACTATTATTCATGGTGCTTTCAATGTTGAACCCTTTTTACCTTAAATTTTCTCCAACATTTTTATAAGTGATTTTTAAAGTTAACTCCATAATTCCACTACGTAACACTGGCATTACATACAGAGATGATGGAGATTTCAGTGAGTTGTCTGCTCACACAAATATATATTGGAAATGGAACGAGCCCCTGGGCTCTCTGTCACTTGGTTAAACCTCGGGCATTTGGCTGACATCATTCTTTGGCATTTGCCTCTCTGCTCTCACTCTTTTACCAACGGGTAATGGAAATATGGTTTTCAGCCTCAAATTATCCAAATGTGAGGAAACTAACTCCTTATAACATTCTACCTTTCCCATTCAAGCCCCATCGAACTCCACATGGCTCCAGCACCTCTGTTCTTCAGCTAGTGGGAAAAGAGCCCAGACAAGCTCAATGTCAGACGTTTAACTTAGTCTTAGGCCATTGCCAGTCACTGATTCCTCATGCTTCATGTAAAGGCAGAAAAAGACATCAATTTACCCAGGCTAGTTTATAATGATGTATGTTATGAAAGCATTCCTCCTAGACACCTGCAGCAGGTAGCCTAGGCTTTGAAGCATGAGATTTGATTTCTCCATTTCAGCATGCAGGCATACAAATATTGTTATTAATCATAAAATTATCCCGTCCTTTAAAAATACAGCTACACTATTTGATTAAAGTACTTTCCACTGCCATAAATTTCAGACTGACTCCCCTTCAGTGCAGAAATTCCTTTCCACTTGGTTTTTTAGAGTGTCTGCAATTAATTTCCTTGAGCAATTCTTTAGTCCCATGTCAGTGGATGGTTTAAAAAGGAGGAACTGGCAGGTTCATTATACTGTCAGCTTAGCAGAATACTAAACTGTCACTTCTAGTAAAATACAAAGTTTTGCTGCTTTCTAACCTTCTGGAGAAAAGTACATCATCGTCTCTACTGGACAAGAGACCTGAAATTGGAGAAAAGCCTGTGGTGATACAGTCTCGGTCTCATCACTCACTCATTCATGTGCAGACATTACTCAGCTCTTCCTGAGTCCTTGTCTTCTCTTCTCCCAAGGCAAAGAATCAGTTCACCCAACTGGGCTACCAATTGTCTGCATTTAGCAAAAGGGCACCATCACTGTTTGGTGGGAGCCAATCCTAGTATTTGTGTTACAAATCAGTTCAAGTTCTGACTCATAGCTTTCTTAAAAGCCAAAGAAAAATATTGGGGCTGGTGTATTATAGAATGAATTTTGAGTTTTCCCAGGAATTAAACTTGATTTACCACTAACCAAAACAGAACACTGCACGCTATTTTTAACAACAGTTCTTTTATTGAAACAATTAGAACAATTTCCCAGTAATTTGAGTCCAAAGATAGGACTTTCCTGGGAATATTCTGAAAATTAGTTTTTAGCATCAATTATTAAGGATAAATTTATATATTTTCCTCTTCGCTACTTTAGATTTGGCCTTAGGAAATCCTTTGGAAGCTTGCCCTAAAAAAAAATCACTTGGAGCCAGCAATCAATCACAATTTCAGAGTGCTTGATTACCAAAAAGACCAAGAAAGAATAACCTTTCATCACTCTTCATGTTAGCGTGTGTCAACGCTCACAGCAATTTCTACCTATGTTGTGGGTTGGTTGAAAAGTTAGATTTGGTAACTATTTTTTTCCATGTTTTGAACACAAAAAAAATGGCCTTTGATATCTGGCCATAGACCTTATTTGATGGACTTGATATTGCTTTCAGTGAAAAAGGAGTAGTTAGTAATAATCAATGTAATTTTAAACCCCAGTGTTTTTATTTATCCCACAGATCAATACCTCTATAGGAGCACTGCTTTCCATCAAAGACACTACGGAGAAACTCTGTTCATCAGCTTAACCATATCCATTTCTCAGCACCAATGATTAAATAACTTCAGCCTGTATGAATTTGTTTGGGGTGTACTTAAAGTAGGCTAATTCTGTTCCAGTTGAATGTCCTTGATTATATGGTACTCAGACAGAAGGAGATTACAAACACTAGAAACGATTCAAATGTCTTTGTGTTAATTAAATTGCCAGAAATTTTATCATAAGGTTGTAATGATTCCAAGGCCCTGGCAGGATGTGGCTCCTTTAAAAGGAGCAACACGCTGGACCCGCAACCTCCCTTTGCTGACTTAGCAGGGCTGTAATCAGCCTGCATGCTAGAGCCCCTGGGAAATGGGCAAAGCAGCCCTTTAGTACTAAGTGGATGTACAGAGGTTTTGCAGGAAGATTTTAAAAATGCGTGCTGAATGTCAAATCTCAAACCTACTCAAATAGGACAAGGTTTTAGAAAACCTCCTTTTTATTTCAAAGTCCAACACTGCTATTAGAACTTGGTAATGCAACTTTTCTCTTCACCTTCACAGCCTGCTAGAACTCATTTCGTGAACAATATTTTAGGAATTGTCTATTGATTCTTATCATTGTACTTTCTTTTCCACTCTTTGGAACTTGAGAGGAAATGTCCCATGCATTCTTCTCTCCAGTGCGAATTTTGAAAAACCCTCTGGGAGAGTATTTTCCCCTAGCTTGGCTTTGAATGTGGGAACATTATGATACAATGTGATAATGAACAATGTGAAACTGTTGGTGCAGTGATAGCAGCCAGGTCCATTGAAAACTGCATGTTCTGAAAGAGGCTGGATGGGTTGCTATGAAATGTGTCTCCCTGGAGGTTTTATTCTTGGTGAATTGTCTCTTCCAATAAGTTATCCAAAGTAAGAAACTTGGATTTTTCTCAATTGCAAGCAGCCTTCTTGCTTAGACTGTTGAACATTTTACACTGGAAATTTGAAGCCAGGTAAAACTTTCATATTTCTTTTGGAATCTGACACTACCCAGTTTACCAAGAGATTTGCCAAGATTTGACGAACCTTTCTATGAACCTCGGGAAATTTCACGCTAGTGCTGAAACCGGAAACGAGGCACATTTCACCAGGTGTCAGATTTCCTTCTGACCAGCTATCCGGGCTCTTCCCCCAGGTTGTATTAATTATTTCCTGCCTCAAGATGCAAGAGAAAGATTAACTGGCCTCACACACTACCAAATAAAATATTTCCATGGAAAAAGGATTCCTACCAAATACGTATCTGAAGAAGATGACTTCATGATATCACATCATTTTTATCTGGACTCATTGTTTAACCAGTGGCTTTGTTACAACACGGATAGTGTTCTGTGAAAATGGAAGCACAAATGGGGATTAAAAGTATATTATGACGGTCTAATAATGATAATAACAAGACCTGCAGTAATAGCTTCAGAAGGAAAAGAAGGAAGGAGTGAAGAACTTTTGAAGATGTTCTTAGTAAATTTACCAGTGAATTCAGTGACCCAATAGAGTTCTTGATGTGGAAGAGGAATGCAAAAACAAGCGTGCAACTTATAAAATTTTACAATATTAGTACACCTAGGCAAGCCATTTTGTAATTCTTTCCTTCTTTTCAAATGAATGAGGTTTTTATGTGATATTTATTTCTTAGATGTTTGTGGAAACCAGGCTTCCTCAGCCTCGGTATTATTGGCATTTTGGGCTGGATGATTCTTTGTTGTGGAGGCTCTGTCCTGAGCATTGCAGGGTGTTTAGCAGCATCGCTGCCCTCTATTCACTAGATACCAGAAGCATCGCCCCCGCCACAAGTCATGGCAGTCAATACCCATCTCTAGACATTGCCAAATGTCCCCTGTGAGGCAAAATTGTCCCGGTTAGAACCATTTGTTTAAATCTTGTGTGCCCTATGTCTCCAAATGTTCCAAATTCTGCGATTTATGTGTCAGTTTTGCTTGTCGTTTGTTTGTTGTCCCATGCATTCAGAGTACTTTATATATATCAAGACTATAATTGCTCAACGTTTCCAAGGAACATCTAGAAACAATGATAGAATCTATGAGTTTGAAGAGACCTTAGGAAAAGAGGATCATAACAACAGTAGCAGCAGTAGCAACAAACTAAATTCTGAAGTTCAAACCCATCAATGAGGAAACAAAAAATGCCCTAAAAAGAAAGTACAAATATCAACAATCTCTTGAAATTTCTGAAGGGCCAGCATGTGAAAATGATCGCTAGCTTTTTCAGCAAACTACTATGGTTGTGTTGTCCAGTACAATAGTCACTAGCCTATTGTATTTTGTGATTATTTACATTGTATTATGTTGTGATTATTTAGGTTGTATTGTGTGATTATTCATATTTAAATTTAAATTAAGTAAAATTAAATAAAATGAAAATTTCCATTCCTCAAGTCACTAGTGCTCAAAGCCATATGCAGCTAGTGACTGCCCTATCAGATGGTGCAGATAAAGAATATTTCCATCAGGGGGGAAAAGTTCTGGCCAATGCTGCTGAGAGTGCAGATGTAACAGGTGGAAATTCCAGTAAGATAAGTTTCAATTTAATATATATTTTTTAAAAAACATTTAAAAATTAGAGCTTTGCAACAGTTATTCTCTTCAATAAGGTTTGAGTAGATACCAAGAAAGAATTCTTGCTGAGTAGACTGGTGCAATGGATGAACTGAATCCTCTAGCCCAGACTCAAAGGGCCTGGTACAAGTTTTTGTAATGTTTTAATGTAATAAAATTTTCATAATTTCTAAATACAACCCCATGAAATTGAAAGAAACATTCATATTTTAAAATTGAGACATTTCAAATATTACATATCTTCTCGATTAAGACAATATTTACAAAATGAAGACTGCTTATTTAAAATTTTCCCCTGTGCTAAGACCTGTTCATACCTTATCTGCCTTCCAAAAGAAAGTATATATTATTATGCCAATATTCTCAAGTGAATTCCAGCCACTTATAAAATATGAACCTTGGTTGTATGCCATTTCAGTTCATACGATATCCAAACTCAAGATTTAGTTCTGTATTAGGGGAAATGAAAAACAAGGACTTAGGATGCTCAGGGCATGAGAGGGTCATCAGAGTGAAAGTCAAATGCTACACCAGCTTGACAGGGAAGATACTGCTCTTATATGTAGCAAAACAACTTCCAGTTAAAGGAAGAAGTCCTCTGGAAGGCATTTGAAATTCAGGTGATAATTGAGGCTAAATTATCCTCTAAAACTACTCCCAAAAACAAAACAAAAATGCTACATATACAGTTGACCCTTGAAAAACATGCATTTGAACTACCTGGGTCCACTTCCACATGGATTTTTTTTTCAATAAATATATTGGGAAAAATTTTGGAGATTTGTGTAAATTTGAAAGAACTTGTAGGTGAACCATGTGCCTATCCTAGAAATATCCAAGAAATTAAGAAAAAGTATATCAGGAATGCATAAAATATATGCAGATACTAGTGTATTTTATCATTCACTGCCATAAAATATACACAAATCTGTTATAAAAAGTTAAAATTTATCAAAACACACACACACACAATACAGGGTGTCATTCAAAGTTGCGAGAAATATAAACAAACATAAAGATGCAAAATTAAATCATAACTGCATAAAATTAATTGTAGTACAAACTGTACTACTGTAATAATTTCATAGCCATCCCCTATTGCTATTGCAGTGAGCTCATGTGAGTATCTGCTTAAAACACCATGTGATGCTAATGATCCCCACGTGAGCAGTTCCAATTCCATATTGCGGTAAAAAGTGATCTCTTGAAGTTCTCGCATATTTTCCATCATGTTTAGTACAATAGTGTCAGCTTTGAATAACACCATGGGATCCATAGGAAGCGCCAACAGTGAGGCTGGAAGTGCCCATAAGAAGCAGATTAAAAGTCATGACATTGCAAAAAAGAGCTGAATTGGTTAACATGTGTGGACTGTAGATTGAGGTCTGTAGCTGCAGTTACTGCCATCTTAGACGATTCATCTTGTAAACAGACAATGTAAACTTATAGTATGGAATACAGTACTGTAAATATATTTTCTCTTCCTCATGATTTCTTAATAACATTTTCTTTCTCTAGCTTATTTTATTGAAGGAATACAGTATAGAATACTCATACAAAATACGTGTTACTCAACTGTGTTATCAGTAAGGCATTCTGGTCAGTTAAGTTTTGTGAGTCAAAAGTTTTATGCGGGTTTTTGACTGCATGAGAGGTTGGTACTCCTGACTCCCAAGTTGTTCAAGAATCAATGTACTACTCTCTTTATTTATGATCTTTTTTTCCCAAAATACAAAGTCCATTCATAAAGCATGCACACATGCACATGCACAGTTTACAAATCTAATTCACTGAATTCCAGAGAACCAACTGGTACTTATTGAGGATTTTATTTTGTTTTTATGATTTTTATTTATTTTACTTTGTACTACTGGTAAGGCAAAAAGAAGACACAATTCCTGTCCTCTAGGAAGCTTAGTGGTTTAGGTGTATTGTAGTCACACACAAATACAATGAGAGAATATTTGTAGGTAATACAAACACACAGGGCAATTAGAGTTGACGCAGTAAAGAGATTGCTACAACTACAGCAGTCCATGGAGGCTTCTTGGAGGGCATGAGAGGAGTAGGGCTTAGAAGCATGGATGAAGAAGTGAAAACCAAACTCTGGATGAAAAGCAGAATGTGCAAAAGCAAAGCAATATCCCAATGCAGGCAAAGACGAGAGCTGCAAATCTGGACTAGGATAGGGAAATGACAGTTGAAAAATGGAGCAGGGTCCGATAGTGTGTGGCCTTAAAAGCTAGGTAGAGGATCATACACCTGATGTGTTAGGAAACAGGAGGTCTTTACACTCTTGTTTAATTAAGTGGTACAATGAAATAGAACCTAGGAATGTCACTGGGCATAGACCATAGAGTTAACTTGAGGATGGGTGGAGGAGAGTGACTACTAAAGGGTGCCTAGTCATAAGGCTATTACAGGGAATCGAGTCATGACAAAATGAGTGCTGGGATTTATTTGTGGATGATGGCAAAGGCTGAGGAGGATCATTCTAGTAATGAAGAATATTAAATATTGGTATGGATTAGAGTCAGGAGCTTGACATATCTTCTGGCTAAATTCACATATAGGCTTCTCTAAAAAGAGGATAGTAGGCTGCCTGTTTCTCAAAGAATCTTTCAGCCCCATGGTGCTCTGATCCTTAGCAAAGGAGAATCAGAGAGGAATTAGGTTCTTTCTTTTCTCTGTCTTTATTCTGCCATTCCTTGCTGAGCTGCTGGCAGCCTGGAGCAGATCACATACTTTCTCTGTGCCTCAGTTTTAGCATCTATAAAATATAAATTGGTTTGTTACCCATCTCACAGCAATGCTGCTGAGCTTGTGAAATATTGGACCCTAGGAAATATTGGACATTGGGAGAAAAAAAACTTGTCATAAATAGGAGACAGAGACCACCTAAAATTAGTACAGACTTTTACCTTTGAGAGCTGCGCATTTCTTATCCTGCAGGTACCCAGAATTCATCATGGACAAATATATTCATGCACACAAACTCTGAACAGTAGAGAATATTAAAATCCACATATCTTCTAGTGTTCCAGGATTGCAATGATGCGTTATAAATGTGAACCTCAAAAAATATATGGTCAAGGTAATTTTTCTATGCATTTAGTACTCTAGAAAGGAATATGTGAAATGAATGTTAAGACAAAATGACAGATATTCATGAGCAGTTGTTAGAAAGTGAGAAGAAGTAAATCATTTCTTTATAACCAACACCACTGAAAACCAATTACCATCTGCTGGCCATCAAGCACAACACTCCCAACCTAGGAGAGGACTACTGTATTAGTGTATGGCACTAAGAGGCCACACAGGAAATATTATACTCATGGTTGGAAGATACTAATGTCAAATAAGAAAATTTCTCAGAGGACATCTAGTTCAACCCCTTCACTTTAAGTGGGGAAGAATCTGATGGACTGGATGATTAAGTGGCAAGTCCAAGGTCCCAGGGTAATTAGTATGAGGGGCAGAAGTGGATTCCTCAGTCCAGGGACACACTGCTCACTTTTTGTGGGTCAGAATTGGCCTGGGTGCCATATTGAGCAATCATGGACGTGCCATTCCTGAAAGTGATATGATTTCTCCCTCTGAGGTTCCAACCTTGCCAGAAGACCAAAGCTGAACAGTGGCAGCAAAGGGATGGAAAAGTAAGAGTAAGACAAAGATATGAAACATTCAGATTATAGGTCTTCTCAGAGGAGGTCTGGTTATCTCTACTGCTTGTCCTCATTACAAATATCTAGTCCTAGCGGCCTGCAGGAAGGAAAAGGAGGAGTTACATCATAACTTGTATTAGAGATAAAATATCTGCTAGAGCAAAACATAAAGAAACTTAATGGGGAAATTTCCCTTTTTGGTGTATTAAAAATATGAAGGATTGCTACTGAGAAGTCAGAAATAGGGACCAAAAAAATGAAATGAATGGAGCAAACTTAGTATCAAGACTTTGGAGAGTAGAATGTTGTGACAAAGAGGAGAAGAGAAACTGTATCATTGGATTCACATGTTGGGCATGAGAAGGAACCTTTCAAATAAGGTGAATCAAGATCTTCTGAAAAAAATAAATTGCTGGCTTCACAGAATACTAAGAAAGGTTCACAAGTTTTGGATACCCTTGAAGTGAGATAAGGGGCGTCCATCGTCTAACAGAGATTGTAACTCTCGGGAAGGGAGGTCTGAGCTTCTCACGTGTTGACTTGGCATGACAGGAGTGTAGCAGCACAGCAGTTTGCAGTGTCTGAAGGAGAATTTGCTTATGTTTCCTGAACCAACCAACTCTGCCACTTTTGCTTGTTCACTTGAACCAATAATTAGAGAGACAAATAATAAAGAAAAAAAATTGAAAGAGAAAGACAGAATCTCTACCTGGGAATTTTGATTCCCTGAGAAGGATTAAGAACATCCAGACACATGTACTATCTGAAAATTTTCTTTGAATTTATTCTCACGGCATAGTAAGAAAAAGTATTTAGAGGTTGTTGAATAACCACTCTTTTATTCAGAGGCATATCACCTAGTATATAAAATATAGTCAAAGGGTGCTTGGGGGAGTGTTATTGATACGCTTATTTATAGATTTGACAACATGATCAAAAAAGTATTAACTTGAAATTTGAAAAACAGAGATAACTACTCAGATAAATTGATAAAGATAGAAATTATCAAAAGCAGCAGATAACACATATGAAAAGTATTAATTCAAGAGAAAAGTGACAGGGAATAACATTAAGCAATATTAAGCCTTGGATTCTTCTATTCTAATGTACAGAAAATGCTACGGTAAAGCAGGCTTCAAATTTTTATAAAAGAGACTACCTAAACCTTGTGTACTAATAAAATTTTAAACATAGCAATGAACATTGTGTTTACAAAATGAGACTTATCAGAAGTGGTAAGAGTATGGTACAGTAGAACGAGACACGCAGTTGTACAAAATTTCATTAGCTACCAAGGTAAACTGGAGAAAAGGCCATTTAGGTGAAAATTTTAAAGAGAGAGAGGGAAAGAAAGAATATAACAGTGTGAGGATGCTTTTGATGTGGAATGACTACTTGTCCTTGGCTGTCTTAAATCTCATCTTAAATATTTTTTCCAAGTGTAATTGCTAATAGTATATCTTTCAGTCTCATAAGTGTCCTGGTTTGAATAAAAAGCATGTGGTGTTCCTAGCTAATGGTAAATATAGACTGTAAATTTAGATTACATTTGTAAATGCATAGTATGCTGATTTTTGAAAAAAGTGCTGTTCAAACCTAGTTTTTATACATTTTTAAAAAGACTAACAAACTAGAGTAACCCATGCTAGTAAGGAGCTGTGAATTACATCAGAAGAAAATCCATTTAAGAAGTAAAACAAGAAAAGACTTCAGTCTAGCATGACATTATCTTTATTCTTTTAATAAGAGTTTCAAGAAATGATGATTCAGCTTCATCTTAAACATTGTAGTAGGGAGATCTTTGATTAATGGATACAATTTATGGAAAGGCAGATTTCAATGAATTGTAAACAAGTTCTTTCTAGTAGTTAGAGCTGTTGTTAAAAGGGATGAACTACTTTGACAACTTATGACAGCTCAATTGGAGGCTGGATTTCTGCCAGTCATGGATGATACAGAAGGAAATCTCGTTTTCTTGGAAGTCTGGACTAAAGTACTCTCAAGATTTTATGTATCCACAACTTAAGTCTTCAGCAAATGAATAGCGTGCCTGTTCTTTGAGCTTTCTGTATCACAACAAAGGCACATGGCCAATATCCACTTAGAGATATAGACTCATAAATAAATAATATTTATGTTTATAAATTTGTAAGCAAATAATATTTATTAAGCACCCACTTTATATCAGAGTCTTGCACATATAGCACTATTTTTAATCTTCATAATAAGCACAGGAAAGTCACCGTTAACCCTTCCTAACAGATAAGGAAGATGAGGTTCCAAAGGCTTTTGATGTCACCAAAGTTACTCAGTTAAAAACTGGGAGAACTGGAATTCCAGTAAATATACTGTGAAATCAGTCTATTCAAGTCAACTTTCATTTTGTGCTCCTAACACCCTAGCAGTGTACCCTCCTGGGAGAAGTGCTGAAATGCTGTTTTTTTTTTTTTTTTTCATTTTTCTGTATTTCCCTTAAAATTTCTACAGCTTAGCTGTGTGCTGCAGAAAATTAAATATCAAGTGATATCAGAGGAATGTGGTCTAGAGTGTCTTCCTCTCCCACTCTGTGTGTGTGACCTCTTTTGGTGATCCAACACCTTTCTCACTCCTACAACTAAAATTAAAGCAGTGGAAAGTGTTTGCCTCAATGTACACGTTCTCTTAATGAAACACAAGTGGGCTTAAAGGTCAATAGATTAACAAGGGAACATAGATAGTGTTTCTTATCTGGTGGGCAGAGTGATGGTACTAGCACTGGCATTTGGGGAATAAGAGAAAAAGAAGTTTTGGGGTTATATGACAGAGAACAGGAATATTGTGTGAGATGAGAGAAAAACCAGGGGGTGGATGAATGAAGCAAGGGAAGTATTTGAAAGTCACATTCAGGGCTGGGCGCAGTGACTCACGCCTGTAATCCCAGCACTCTGGGAGGCCGAGATGGGCAGATCACGAGGTCAGGAGATCGAGACTACCCTCTGGCCAACACAGTGAAACCCCGTCTCTACTAAAAATACAAAAAATTTGCCGGGCGTGCTGGCGGGCACCCTTAGTCCCAGCTACTAGGGAGGCTGAGGCAGGAGAATGGCCTGAACCTGGGAGGCGGAGCTTGCAGTGAGCAGAGGTCGCACCACTGCACTCCAGCCTGGGCGACAGGGAGAGACTCCATCTCAGAAAAAAAAAAGAAAGTCACATTCAGGCTAATCGTAATCCAGAGAACATCAATGCTATGATTAAGAAATCATTTGCCCTAGAATCACTGCAAAATAATAAATAATATCACACTTCATAGGTATGCAGCATTTCTGCTTTATGGAACATGTTCACTTGTATTATCTCATTGGATTGTCATGATATTTATGGAAAATATACATAATTGTCTCCCATTTTACCAAAGAGGAAACTAGGCTCCAGGGACATGAATGACTCACCAATCTCCATAAATCAGGAGCAGTCCAGTAATGTTTTTCCACTACATTCCTTTTATTCTACAAATATAGTATCTTCTCCTTTGAAGAGCACTTCTTCTGCCTGATATGAAATTGCATATAAAAATAAGAGTTTTCATTCTTTACAGAAATTCTAAGCCCAAACTTGTTTATAAAAGGACTTGGGTGTCATCTCTGTTTTTATACTGTACATAATTTTTAAGTTGATGTTTCTTTTTTCTTTGTATGATTATTCACAATGAATAATTCCATTTGGTGATTTCAGATTAAAATCTTAAGGACTCTATAATGAAAAAAAATCAAAAAGAAGTGGAAGATTATCCTTCACTCAGGCTCGTGACCCACTCATTCCAAGGTGATCTATCTCTGGGCTGCCAAGCCAATCTTGGCCGGCTTTTATTTTTATTATTGAACCAGGTCATCTGAAGTATTCCACACCAGAGATCAAAGAAAGTCACACTTTTTTTTGTCAAGATGAGCTTTATGGAGCAAACCGGCCATTGAACTGCTTTTACGACCAAGAAATCGTTTGTCTGCCAGGCAGTGTGATTTGCTGAGTTGAGCCATATGATTTCCAGTAATATTTTCTTTTCAAGATTTTCTTTTAGTCCTGAAACATCTTGTAAATATCAACACAGGTAGCAATATACACAGCAATATAGCACTATATTTAATCTTCATAATAAGCAGGGGAAAGTCACTGTTAACCCTTCTTAACAGATAAGGAAGATGAGGTTCCAAAGGCTTTTGATGTCACCAAAGTTACTCAGTTAAAATCTGGGAGAACTGGGATTCTAATAAATATACTGTGAAATCAGTCTATTCAAATCAACTTTCATATTGTGCTCCTAACACCCTAGCAGTGTACCCTCCTGTGAGAAGTGCTGGTAGTTATTTATACCTGTTCCTTTGCAAAGGAAAAAAACAATTGGAGTCATTGGCCTACACATTGACTGAGACACAACACAAAGGACTTTGAGAGGGTTCAGTTACCTTTCAAAATGAGATGAATGGAGTCAAATTAGAAGGTTTTTTGGTGTATTTTGATTTTCTGAGTTTATTCTGTCATTGTTGAGCCTTCTTGAGTTCTTCATATGCAATCATTTGAGAATCAGTGGGGCTTACCAAGTTAGAACTGGTTAGAACTGGAGAATTGGAAGAATTAATTTGCTTTAGGAGAGATTTCAGGGTACACCAAAGATGGGGATAAGAGATGTAGCTTTATCTTGGCATAATCTTATAATGGCCTTGCCACATGCATGAATGTATTACAAGCAAACACAAAAACACTCCTCTCCTTATATTGTATTGGTTCAGAGATGACGGAGGGAACTGCAAATTGCCCACCAAAATATATACTCTCCTTCTTCCATGAAATTAGCCCATGGCTACATTGCTACACTGTTCTGTGGCCTCCCATGCAGTTAGATATGGCCATGAGATCCATTTCCCACAAATGGATGTCAGGGGAAGTGATGTCTACCATTTCTAGATCTGAATTTTAAAAATATGTTGTAACTTCTCTACCCTCTCTTCCTCCTACCTGCTGGCTGGTACTCAGGATGTGATGGCACCTTTATTTGACCATGCAAGCATGGAAAATGCCCAGATGATTGCAGATCTGCCTCTACAGCTTAAACTCGTCACATTTTACTGGAAAGCAAAATAGACTTCCATCTTCTTTACAACACTGAGTTTGGGGCCATTCTGTTATAGCAATGTGACCTTTACCCTAATTAAAACAGAGGCTGACTAAAAAGTTCATGAGCCAATGACTAATATCTCCATAAAGGAAAATATAACAGCTTACATAAAGTCCAAGATTCAGAGCAGCAGTAGTATTTCCAACTTACTATCAGGATTCAAATAGGACTCAGTCCTCAAAGCTAATACAGTATATATAAAGAGGCACTCTGATTCTTTGCAGATTTTGCATTTCTTTTCTTTCCCTAGAACTGCATCCACTTTGAAACATGCAGCTCATGGTTTGTAGAATCCTCCATTGCTGGGTGTATCTTGGTCATCTGTTCTAAGACTATATGCTATACTTCGCCAGATGCTAGAAACAGCACAGTGACCCAGTCTTCAATGGAGACACTAACTAAATTGAAGGCGATGGCATCGAACATCATTTTATAATGAGGTTTCTTTAAATGAGTATGTGCTAGGTATTTTTTAGCTGAAGCAGAGGAAAGTACTAGAGTTATAAAAGTGCTGAAGTCCTGTTACTTACGTGTAAAACCTGACAAAATCACTTCTTGTGCTCTAAATTGCATGAGGCAAGTTAATTCAACAGTTTTCAGTCATCCACTCAGTGTTGGGCACTGTACTGGGTGTATATATAGGGATACACGGATAAATAAAACACAGACTCTGTCTCGAAGAATTTATATATATATTACAACTTAGCAAGAGAAGAGCCACATGTCAATCACCACTTCCCAATTCTGGCATCAAGACCTGATCCCTGTTGCCCTACTCTATTTTTTTGTTCTCCATAGCTCTTTTTATCTTTTGACATATTATATAATTTACTTTTCATATTTATTGTTTTGTCTTCTCACCACCACCACTAGAATTTAACCTCCAGAAGGGAACACCTTTTGTTTTGTTCACTGAGCTATCTCAAGGAGCTAAAACAGTGTCAGACATGCAGTGGCCCTCCAATAACTATTTGTGAAATAAATGTCACCCAAAAGGGTGACAGATTCAAGCACTAGTGTCACATGAGACACACATAGTACGGATTGGGAGGAAAATTAAAAACACAGAAGTAATAGAGTGCAAGCAGTCATATGAACTCTCTAATCCTGCAGCTTAGATCTGAGCCATCAATGGTCTTCATGTTTCACAGTTGACATTCTAGTAGAGAGGGTTCCTCACTCCGCAATGCATTTATGTAGCAATGGAAGCTTCTTGGTTGAAGAATAAACCATGTTAGAAGAGGGTACCTGATAAGCCTGTGACTGATGTCCTGTTTTTTGGTAAATCTAACACAAACCTGCTGAGTTACCAAAAATAAGGAGGATATGAGCCTTCAGAGTGATTCTAATCTCCTTCTCATTAATGAATTCACAAATAAATGATAAATCAAGAAGGAATTTAGTTTCCATAATCTACTAATACTTGAGCAATAGTTTTTAGTCTACTATAGGACCTGTTTGAGGGAAACAGAGAAAGAGTTAAGAAACATTAACTACATCCTGTTTCCTGACCCCATACTGAAAGCTACCATTTCTACCATAATGGACTCTCTGGCTATTTTTTGTGGAAAAAGACCCACTTCACTGCCAGGATACTGAGTGCCCCAAATTTAATGTTTGCATGACAGAACTAGCAAAATGCTGATGGTGATGCTTCTTTTTTTATTTCATTCTAGGAACTTCAATGATCTGCCAATATAACAAGAAAGGTAAGAGGGACTATATTTGAAGATGTTACGATACCAGATCAAAGAAAAATGGTGACCTGTGGAAAAATAACATCAAAAGGAATGAATTTCATTTTGATTTCCAGAAATCAAGGAATAAAATATATACTGAAGTCGATTAATGATTTTCAGTGAGTTTAGCACCAGTATTGGGTACATAGATAAAAAATAGTTTTCATCCTTTTTACTAATACCAAATCTTAATTTTATCTTTGCTCCCTTTTTCTTGGTTTCCCATTTCAATCTCCACCATTACATTTTCCACTGTGACTATAGCAAGGAGGGCAAAGTGGCTGTATTACAAAAAATTCTGGAGGTAGATATTTCACTTACAAGGGTAGAAAGGTATAATTTGTATGAGTAAGGAAGTTCTTGGGTTGTTTGGGGGTTTTTTACCCAAAAAACAATTGAATCAACCTATTTGGGTGCAAAAAATAAACCCCCTCCCAAGGACATGATCTGGAAGCAGATTGTAAAATAATAAGATAATAACGTTGGAAATTTAAGATGCTGTTGTCAGCACAGGAGAGAAAATAAGGGACAAATGAACATTAAGAAGATGTGAGAAGATTGTGGAAAGAGATGAGTACTACCAGTATAACGAAAGTGATAGCCAATAAGAAATATGACCACTGAGAGTGTCCTCATGATGGGGATGCTCAATGCATTCCTACAACACTAATTTTTGACATCAAATTGGAAATTAATGTATGCTTTATTGATTAAATAAACTCACTGATGTGGTTTGGCTGTGTCCCCACCCAAATCTCACCTTGAATTGTAGTTCCCATAATGCTCACATGGGAGGGACCCAGTGGGAGGTAATTGCATCATGGGGGTGGTTACCTTTCTCCCGGCACTTCTTGCTGTCTCCATGGGCAGAAAAACGTGTTTGCTTCCCCTTCAACCACGATTGTAAGTTTCCAGAGGCCTCCCAAGCTATGCTGAACTGTGAGTCAATTAAACCTTGTTTCTTTATCAATTACCCAGTCTTGGGTATGCCTTTATTAGCAGTGTGAGAATGGACTAATATACTCACAAACCATAAATGTTTAGTAAAACAAATACACCAATAACCTTGTATTAGTGTTGAAATTATTTTCTTCTCTGTGTTAGAGTAACTGTCTACCCTCTTCAAACTTTCAGAAAGGACTCTTCTAAATCCCACATCTTGAGTTAGTCATACATAACAGTCATGAAAGAAGAGGAGGGGTGAGTGAAGAAAGCAACTGCTGAGAGGGATTAGCAATGTATGAAGCAGACTATGGGTTGGTCTGACCAGAAGAATATAGAAATTACTGAGATTTCCCACAGAGATACCATCCATACTGGATATGAAAGTAAGGGGTAACCCCTGAGGATTAGAGAACATACGGATTTTCTGAGTTACAGCTGGGCCTCTCATCTGGAATTGCTATGAGCACTGGTGCATACTCACCAATATTCTGAACCAGTCAATACCTAAGCTCTGAGCCAGAAGTATATCCTTACCATGGGTGCAAAACAGTCACTGAATGAGCCATGGAGTTCTGTCACACAGCAATTTGGGGATGGTGGCAGCAACTCCCTTACCAGATCAATATTGGGATATAGTTTCAGGAATCTTTCCTGTTAGCTTATATCTTGTAATTCCAGTCTTGCCCATGATTCCAAGAACAATATTTCTTGTATAACCAGGTAGAGTGAATTTTGCTCTTTCCAGTTAGGAATCTTAACAAATATAACATCCTAACCCTGAACTTTTTGCATGAGATAAATCTCTTTTTGGTCATTAGGCATGATGGAGGCAGAAGCCCAGGTCATTGCATTTCTATTATAGGCAGAAACTATGGAAACTGAGATTCACATATAACATTTTTTAAACTATGCACCAGGCCAAGACGGGGAGATCACTGGAGGTCAGGAATTGAGACCAGCCTGGTCAACATGGCAAAGCCCTGTCTCTACCAAAAATACAAAAAATTAGCTGGGTGTGGTGGCACATGCCTCTACTCTCAGGTACTCGGGAGGCTGAAGAATGAGAATAGTTTGAATCTGGGAGGTGGAGGTGCAGTGAGCCAAGATCATGCCACTGCACTCCAGCCTGGATGACAAAGCGAGACTCTGGCAAAAATAAAAATAAAAATAAAAATAAAAATAAATAAAAAATTCTGCACCAGAGGGAAGCCTTCCCAATATGCTAATATTAGAAGAAGTCCTGCCCCAGGCTTATTTTCCTCCACCAAGTTCACCATATTTACACAGTTCACTTTAAAAAACACTATAAAATATGACCTCCTCTAAGCCATTTCAACTACATATGCTACTTCCTACATTTTCTCACCCTTCTGCTTTTATTATAACATTTCTACAATTTCATGGTGTAAAATTGTCATATTTGGTTCCATAAGCATAATTCCCACAGTTGTTGAGCATTAGTTTAATGTTTAAATGAATTCGCTCCTCACCGTGACTCCATTTATCTTCACTTCTAAATTCCTATTTTGGTTGGCTGAAGTCTGTCCTCTGGTAGTTTTTACAAGGATGTTTATGGAAACAATATTTCTTGATTTCTTGTATGTTTGAAAATATTTTTCCTTGTTTTTTATTATCACACAGTGGTATATCTGGACATAAAATATGATGATGTTCCTTTCTATTAAAGCTTTGTAGACATTGCTCCACAGTTGCTAGCGTTGGATGCGGTTCTAAAGAAGTCTGAATCCAAACTTACTGTTTTTCTTCCTTAAACATCAGGTTCTTTTTTTCTTTCCTTGCCTGATGGTTCACAGGAGTGTTCTGATATGATTATGTCCAATAACTTTTCTCAGGAAAGACCTGAAGTTGATCAATTAATGTCAGTTTTTTCTCTGACATGTTCTGCTCTCAATTGTTAGAATATCTTTCATTATTCCAAGAAAGATTTCTTTGAATTTATTGGTGGAAATTTTATCTTTTTAATGTGCATTAGTTTTACATCTGTTGAGGCTTTATAATTTTTCACATTTTCCCACTAATTCTTTGAAACTTTCTTTTTTTCCTACTTAATTTTGCTCATTTATGTCAAACGTCTGTTGTCCTAATTGTGTTCTCAGCTGCTTTCAAAAATACTATTTTTAAGGTGGTTTTATTTTTCTCTTCAATTTTTGTTTTGGTGGTGGTGAAATTGGATATGATTTTTACATTTACTGAATAAATAATACGTGAATAATGTTCAAAATTTAGGCAGCAAAAGGTCTATACCCTTGAGGCAATTCTAATGCCTTTCCCTATAAACAACAAATGCTCTTCTATATCTTCCTCCATGTATAAGCAGCAAAAATATTATTTATCTTTTTTACACAAATGGTGGCACACCCTATATATACTGTTCTGCATTTTGATTTTGTTTTATATTTAAATATATCTTGAAGATCTTTCCATATTAATATATAAAGAGCTTATTTTCTTCTTTCTTTGTTAGTTCTTTTCTTTCACACTTGTTGATATTCTTTTGTATTATTCAACCTCTTAGAGACAAATATTCAAGTTATTTTTATTCTTTTGTTATTATAAACTATATTGTACTAAATAACTTCACAGGTATGTCATTTCACACATGTGATATGTTTATTGGATAAATTCTTAAAGGTGTAATTGCTGAACTAAAAGGTATTTGCATTAGTAATTTGCATAAATATTGCCAGGTTATGATCAGTAAGAGCTGTTCTAATTCACACTCCCACCAGTAGCATACCAGTTTTCTCACGCCCATGCTAACACTATGTATTATGAAACTTTTACTCTTTGCCAACTAGATAGGTAAAAGATATTATTTATTGTTGTGTGTATTTGCATTTCTCATATTACGTGTGAGTCAGGCACATAGTTGCACATTTAAGATTTGCATTTTCTTTTCCTTTCATTCTTATTTTTATCCCTAACCCATTTTTATTGAGTTATTGGTCTTTTACTTTCGGTATATATTATGGAAATTATACATAACAAATTTTTTTGAAAGTTTCTTGCTCATCTTTTAAGGTGGTTAATAAAATTTTAAGTAGATTTTTATCCTGCATAATCTATCTTTTTATGAGTATTGCAATTTATATCTTACTTAAAATTCTTGTCACTCTAATATTATTTATTTCTGTGTGACTGTTTTTTTCAAATGCAATCTGATCAGTAATGCATCTTTTCTCCAATGATTTGAGATGCTACTCAAGTGCACTGAACTGTTTCTGGACTTTCATTTCTGTTCCATTGAGTTATCCATTCATTTATTTGCCATTACCACACTGGTTTGATTTATGTCACTGTATGATATGTAATTCTTCTTATTTAGAATTTTCTCTGCTTGTTTATTTTTTATATGAAATCAAAATTCAAGTTGTTTAGATCCCTCAAAATCATCTTAGTATCTCATTGCTATTATACAATAGCAATTAAAGTTAACACATTAACTTTAATAAAATTGTTATTTATATTATAATGAATCTTTCAATCCAAAAATATTATGAAGTTCTCTTTTTTCAAGTCCTCATGTCACTCAGGAGTGCCTTAAGTTTTCCTTTATAGAGATAGTGCTTATTTCTCAAATATATTCTTAGGTAGAGAAATCTCTGTCCAATCATTAGAAGACCACGAAGGCAACCCAACACAGACTTTAGTAGCCACAGCCAACATAGAATACAGACTTTATGGAATTAGTTCATGAAAGTCATTCAGGAAACAAACAGCACCAACAACAAACCCTGAGGAGTGAGCAGAATCTTATTTTCATAATTAAACATAATATTATTTTAAATGTCCAGTTTTTAACAAAAATTTTAGTACATAGAGACATCGGCAAATATAGTTTATAAACAGGGGAAGAAAAATATACCCAATAGAAACTATTCCTAAAGAAATTCAGATATTATATTTACTAGATTAAGACTTAAATTCAAGTATTTTAAATAAATTTGAAGAACTAAAATAAACCAGGTTTAAAGAACGAAAGAAAAATACCAGAAGTATGTCTCATCAAATAAAGAATATTCATAAAGTGATAGAATTTTTTTTTTTAATGAACAGACAGAAAATCTGGAACTCAAAAGTAGAGTAAATAAAATAAAAGTTTACTATAGGGCCACAACAGTGGATTTGAGCTGGCAGAAGAAAGAATCAGCAAACTTGAAGATAGTTCGGTTGAAATTACCTTGCCTGAGAAACAGAAAAAGAATAAAGAAAAATGCATGGAGCCACAGAGACCCGCGGGACACCATCAAGCATACTAACATAACCGGAGTCTCAGAATGAGCAAAGATGAAGAAAGGGGTAGAAAGAATATTTAAAGAAATAATGGCAAAAAGATTCCCAATTTTAATTAAAAAAGTAATTTTCACATCAGATAAACTCTTTGTGAATTCAACATAGGATAAATTCTATGAAATTTACACCTGAACACATCATAATCAAACTATTGAAAGACAAAGGTAGTGAATCTCAAAAGCAGTAACAGAGAAATAACTCATTGCCTGTAAGGGATTCCCAGTAAGATATCAACTGATTTCTCATGTGAAACTACGGAGACCAGTAGGCTGCAGGATGACATATTCAAAGTGCTGAAAGAAAAAGACTGCCCACAAAGAATTCTACATCTGACAAAGGTATAATTTTAAAAACAAGGAGAAATTAAAACATTCTCAGATAAATAAAAACTGTTGCTAGCAAAACTTCCCTGTAGCATACTAGACAGTAAATTATATCTACATAAAGAAACGAGGCGCGGTGGCTTATGCCTGTAATCCCAGCACTTTGGGAGGCCGAGATGGGCAGATCATGAGGTCAGGAGATCGAGACCATCCTGGCTAACATGGTGAAACCTCATCTCTACTAAAAATACAAAAAATTAGCTGGGCTTGGTGGCAGGCGCCTGTAGTCCCAGCTACTCCTCGGGAGGCTGAGGCAGGAGAATGGCGTGAACTCGGGAGGCGGAGCTTGCAGTGAGCCCAGATAGCTCCACTGCACTCCAGCCCAGGTGACAGAGTGACACTCCATCTCAAAAAAAAAAAAAAAAAAAAAAAAAAAAAAAAGCAACGAAGGAAACTACATAGGTAAATATAAAAGACAGTATGGGCTCATGCTTATAATCCCAGCATTTTGGGAGGCAAAGGTAGCAGGATTGCTTGAAACTAGGATTTTGAGACCACCTTGGGCAACAAAATGAGACTTTGTCTTTACAAAAAAGTACATAAGTAAATAAATAAGCCAGACATGGTAAAGTGTGCCTGTAGTCTTAGCTACTTGGGAGGCCAAGACAGGAGGATCACTTGAGGCCAGGAGTTCAAGGCTACAGTGAGCTATGATCTTGCCACTGCATTCCAGCCTGAATGACAGAACAGATCTCTAAAAAACTTTTAAAAATCAAAGACAGTATACGTGTATTTTGTATGTATAATTCTTTTTTTCTTATCTGACTTAAAAGACAACTTTTAAGAATAAAGAATAGTTATAAATCTGTGTTGATGGATATACAATGTAATTACTTCACAATAATAGCAAAAAGGAGAAGGGAGGTAGGGATGAGGCTTTATATAAGCAGCCGTATTATATGCTATTAGACAAACAGAATTGTAATATATTAGATGTTAATTGCAATCTCTAGGACAACCTGTAAAAACAAGTCAAAATATATAATAACAGAAACAACAAGGAAATTAAAATGGTACACTAGAAAGTATCTGTTTAAAACAAAAGAGATAGTAATGAAATGAGAAAGAAGACATATACAGTAAACAAAAAGTAAAATGGCAGATATAAATTATTTTAGTAATTACAATAAATTTAAATGGATTAACTGCTCCAATAAAAAGGCAAAGATTCACATAATGGATTAAAAATATGGGCCAACTCTATGCAGTATGCAGTAGACAAACTATTCTTTTTAATTTTTTTTTCTTTTCAACTTTTATTTTAGATTCAAGTGGTACATGTGCAGGTTTGTTACATGGGTAAATTGTGTGTTGTGGGGGTTTAGTGTACAGATAATGTTGTCACCCAGGTAAACAGCATAATACCTGATAGGTAGCTTTTTGATCCTTACCCTTCTCCCACCCTTCACCTTTAAGTAGGCCCTGGTGCATGTTGATCCCTTATTTGTGTCCATGTGTACTCAGTGTTTAGTTCTCACTTATAAGTAAGAACATGAAGTATTTGGTTTTTTGTTCTGCAACGATTTGCTCTCCAGCTCCATCCATGTTGCTCCAAAGGACATGACCTTGTTCTTTTTTATGTCTGTGTACTATTCCAAAAATAGTATATTTTCTTTATCCAGTCCATCATTAATGGGCACCTAGGTGGTTTCCATGTCCTTGCTATTGTGACTAGCGCTGTAATAAACATGTGTGTACATATATCTTTATGACAGAATAATTTTTATTCCTTTGGGTAAGTACCTAGTAATGGGATTGCTGAGTCAAATGGTAGTTCTATTTTAAGTTCTTTGAGAAATCTCCAGAATGCTTTCCGTAGTGGCTGAACTAATTTACATTCCCATCAGCAGCATATAAGCATTCTGTTTTCTCTGCAACCTCACTAGCATCTGTGATTTTTTACTTTAGTAGTAGCCATTCTATTTAGTGTGAGATGGTATATCATTGTAGTTTTGATTTGCATTTCCTTAATGATTAGTGATATTGAGCATTTTTTCACATGCTTGTTGGCTACGTGTATGTCTTCTTTTGAGAAGTGAGGAGTCAAACTTTAGATTTAACAACACAAGTTAATTGAAAGTAAAATGATGGAAACAGATAGAACATGCAAACTGTAACCAAAAAACATCCAGAATGGTTATATACAAATCAGGCAAAATAAACTTTAAAACGAAAATTGTGGCAACAGACAAGGAAGGACATTTTATGATGATAAAAGGGTCAATACATCAAGAAATGACAATCGTAAACATATATTCACTTATTAAATGAGATCTAAAATACATAAAGTAAAAATTGACAAAGTTGAAGGAAGAAGTAGAAAGTTCAACAATAATGGTCGTAGCCTTCAGTAGCTTACTTTATTTTTTATTTTATTTTATTTTATTTTATTTTATTTTTATTTTTTGAGATGGAGTCTTGCCCCTGTTGCCCAGGCTGGAGTGCAATGGCACGATCTTGCCTCACTGCCTCCACCTCCCAGGTTCAAGTGATTCTCCTGCCTCAGCCCCCCGAGTAGCTGGGATTACAGGTGCCCACCACCCACGCCTGGCTAATTTTTGTATTTTTAGTAGAGACAGGGTTTCACCATGTTGGCCAGGCTGGTCTTGAACTCCTGACCTCCTGATCCTCCTGCCTAGGCCTCCCAAAGTGCTGGGATTACAGGCGTGAGCCACCGCCCCTGGCCCAGTAGCTTACTTTAAATAATGAATAGGACTACTAGACAGAAGATCAACAAGTAAGACTTGAACAACTAGACATAACTGGCATCAGTAGAACACTCTACCCCAAAGCAGCAAAATACGTATTCTTTTCAAGTATACATGAAACGTTTTCCAGAATAAACCATGTTAGGCCACAAAATACATCTTAATGAATTGAAAAGAATTGAAATCATGCAAAGTATGATCCTTAATCAAAACGTAGTAAAATTATGGATTAATAACAATACATTTTGGGAAATTTACAAATGTGGAAATTAAATAACACACTCCTAAATAGCCAATGGCTCAAGGAAAAAAAATCAAAGAGAAATTATAAAATACTTTGAGATGAATAAAATAAAGACATAATAAACCAAAATGTATGGAATATAGCTAAACTAATTTTTAGAGGTATATTTGGAAAACAAACTAAATTCAAATAAAGCAAAAGAAAAAATAAATATCAGAGGAGAACTAAATTAAGTAGAGAATTTTAAAAATGAGAGAGAAAATTGACTAAAAAAGTTTGTTCTTTGAAAAGATCAATGAAAAAAATTGAAAACTTTTAGATAATTTTACCTACCAATTACAAAGATCAGGAATGAAAGAGGGGATATTACTACTGACTTTACTAAATTAACAAGCATTATAAAGTAATACTGTGAACAACTGTATACAAAACTTTTAGATAACATAGATGAAATAGACAAATTCTTAGAAAGATACAAACTACTGAAACTGAATCAAGTATAAATTAAAAATCTGAATAGAACTATAACAAGTAAAGAGATTGAATTGAATCAGTAATCAGAAACTCACACATGCACACAAAAACTCCTAGGACCAGATGGCTCCACCGGTGAATTTTACCAAATGTTTAAGGAAGAATTAACACTAATTCTTCACACATACAAAAGAATCCCTTCCAAAAAATACAAGAGAAGGGAACATTTCCCAGCTCATTTTATGAAACCAATATTATCCTGATACCAAAACCAGACAAATATGCTGCAAAAAATTAAAGACCAACATATCTTATTAATAGACACAAAATCCTCAAAAAATACTAAGAAGGTGAGTCCAAGAACATATAAAAGGATTAGACATCATGATCAAATATAATTTAACTCAAGAATGCAAAATTGTTTCAAAATACAAAAATTAGTCAATGTAATACACCATATAACAGAAAGACAAAAAACACATGGTTGATAAGATGACAATAATGCCCAATAGTAATTCAACACAATCAAAATTCCAGCTGCCTTTTCCCTAGAAGTGGATAAGCTCATTTTAAAATATATATGGAAATGCTGAATAGCCAAAACAATCTTGAGAGAAGAACTAAGTTTGAGAATTCACATTTTCTGATTTCAAGACTCACTACAATGAAACAGTAATCAAGACAGTGTGGCACTGGCATATGAGACCATGGAATAGAATTGAGAGTCAAGAAACACACACACATGTACACACATACACATGCATGCGCCCCTTTACACTGATGGTCAACTGATTTTTAACAAGGGCGCTGAAATAACTGAATGGGGAAAACAACTGTCTTTTCAACAAATAATGCTGAAAATAATGAATTTCCACAGGCAAAATAATAAAGTTGGACCCCTGCCTCACACCATACACAGATATTAACTCCAAATTGATCAACAACTTAAATGTGTGTAACTAAAACTATGTAGCTAAAAGTATACAGCTCTTAGAAAAAAACGTAAGCATAAATCTTTGTGATCTTGGATCAGGCAATGGTTACTTAGATATGACACCAAAGCACAAGCAACAAAAGAAAAATTTGATAAATTGCACTTCATGAAAGTTACAAACTTTTGTACCTTAGAAGGTACAATCAAGAAAGTAAAAAGACAACCCACAAAACAGGAGAAAATATTTGTAAATCATATATCTAGTAATTGAATACTACCTAAAATGTATGAAGAACTTGCACCCATCAATAAAAAGACTACACAATTTTTTTAAATGGGCAAAGAATTTGAACAGACATTTCTCCAAAGAATATATACAAATGGCCAATAAACAAATGAAAAGAAGGGAAAACAAATCAAAACTACAATATTATATGGGAGGGGGGATGTAAAGTAGCATTCCTGCTTTGGAAAACAGTTTTGCAGTTCCTCAAGAAGTTAAACATAGAGTTACAATGAGACTCAGAAATTCTGCTCTTAGGTGTATACACAATGTATACATGAGATAATTAAAAATATGTGCATGTAAAAACTTGTATGCAAATGGTCATAACAGCATTATTCATAATAACAAAATTTTAGAAGTAATCTAAATGTCTACTGACTGATGAATGAGTAAACAAAATATGACATATCCATACACCAGAAGGTCATTTGGCTATAAAAACAAATGAAGTTCTGATACTTGCTAAAACATAGATGAACTCTGAAAATATGCCATATGAAATAATCCAGACTCAAAAAGTCACATATTATATAATTTTATTTATATAGAATGTTCAGAATGGGTAAATCCATAGAGATAGAAAGTAGATTAATGATTGCGGGGAATGGGGAGTGACAGCTAATGGGTATGTGTTTCTTTTAGGTGACACAAATAAACTAGAATTAAATAGTGGTACTGGTAGTATAACTCTTTGAATATATTAGAAATACCTGAATTGTACACGTTTAAAAGGTGAGTTTTATGGTATATGTATCATATCACAACAGGGGGAAAAAAAACTAGTGTGCTATCTATTAGAATTGTGTATTCTGTGTATTCTGTCATCTATGCCAAAAAGTCTTCAGCAGCTGCCATCTTGTTGATGGCAGTGGTGGCCCAACTGGAGCAGCCACTGCGAAGATGCCAGCTGCAACAGGAGAGGGTGGCTAGGGCTACATGCTCCATGGAGCTCACAGGAGCCAGGAACAGGTGGGAGCCTTGCCCCCTTCCAAGTTGGTGGGGCAGGAGCCCTGCCCTCCTGGGCACAGCTGCAGTCACCCAGCTGTGGCTGCTGACCTGGGCATTCCTGTACTCTTGAGGGCCCAGGAAACCCCCCTGACCCCCCATCCCCACAGGCTTGGGAGTGCCTGCTCCCACTGCCTGGCCTCTCCCTACTCCCAGCACCCACTCCAATTTCAGAGCAAAATTGGAGGCTGAGCTCCAGCACTGTCACAACCCAGCCAGGTGTGCATGTTCTGAGGGTGGCACTGACATGCCAATCCCTGCCACCTTGGCCACCTCCAGACTTTGGGCACCGATGAGCACAGGAAGGAAGCTGAGAGGGGGCTGAGGATGGCTTGGCACAGGCCTGCAGGCACCCCTTGTCACAAATAGCCTGGGTGCCATAGACAACATGTTGATGGTGGCAGGAGGCAGGCTCCTGGGTGGAAAGGGGAGGGTCTTCAGTTAAACCCCACCTTCAAGCCTGGGAAGGCCTGAAGCATGGGAGCCTGGCTGTCAGTTCAGTAGAGTCTGTGCAAGAGTGAGAACTTAACAGTGCTTTTTCCAGGCCTGCGCATGGATGCCCATGGACCAATCAGCATGCACTTCCTTCCTTCTGAAGCCCATAAAAACTCCAGACTCAGCCAGACTCAGGATGATCTGCCTGTGGATAGAAGATACCCACTCCAGGTGTCCTCTCTGCTGGGGGCTGCACAGTCATTGGGATGATCTGCCTGCAGATAGGAGCTCCACTCTGGATCTTCTCTCCACTGAGAGCTGCACTCGATGGGATGACCTGCCTGTGGAAAGGAGCAACCCACTGTGGGTTTCCTGAAAACTGTACTCTTGCTCAGTAAAGCACCTCTTCACCTTGCTCTCCCTTCAGTTGTCCACATACCTCATTCTTCCTGGACGCAGGACAAGAACTCGGGACTTGCCAAATGGTGGAGCTGAACAAGCTATAACACAAACAGGGCTGAAACATGCCCCTCCTTGCTCACCAAGTTGCAGGTGATGAGGAAGAGAGAAGAACTGTGGCCCTTCTCAGGGCCCAGACCAAAAGGCTCCCCAAGCCAGGGCTGTGACACCCTCTTTGGGGCTCTGCAGTTTCTAGTGTCTCCAAGCTTCTGGGCACTAGCACATTCCCCTCATCCAGATGCAGGTGCCAGCAACGGAAGCTGCTTGCAGTGCATCGATCTAGCCACAGGATCTCATAGAGCCAGCACCTGGAGCTGCCCACACAGCTGCAGCAGCTGGCATGCCTGGCTGTGCACAGTGGCCAGATCCTGCACTCACTAGTTCATGCATCCTTTTCCACTCCATGTCTGGCTTGCCCTTGGCAAGCATGGGATCCCGGCCAGTAGCATGAGCTGAGCATAGCCTGCCAGGCCAGGTGGGTGGAACAAGCCCAGTGGGCTCGAGCAAAACTCGGGTGAAGTTGCCACCGGCCACAGAGGTTTCCAGCTGGAAAAGTGACACCTGAAGAATCCTGCAACATTTTGACATCATTTTCTCTTCTTCTACATTAGTCCACATTTTATTACACTTAGCTGTCCCTCCTCATATGTTTTAGTTTGGAATTTTAGGTACTCCACAATTGTGTTGAATATAGAACTTCCATTTTTGTTTCTCACTCACTTTGTCATTTTCCAATTGATTTTTGAGAAAAAGTGGAAAATAATTGATTTTTTTCCTCATGTCCTAACAAATGGCTAGACTTTGTTTTTCAAACATTCTAGAGCAGAAGTTCTCAAATTCTTCTATCTCAGGACCTTTGTGCTCTTAAAAATTATTGAGGACCCCAATATGTGTTATTAATATATGCTATGTCCATCACAGTGGAAATTAAAACTGAGAGTGTAAAAAATATTTGTATTACTGGCCGGGCTTGGTGGCTCATGCCTATAATACCAGCACTTTGGGAGGTCTAGGTGGGCAGACCACCTGAGGTCAGGAGTTTGAGACCAGCCTGGCCAACATGGTAAAACCCCATCTCTACAAAAAAAATAAAAAATAAAAAAAATTAACTGGGCTTGGTGGCTCACACTTGTAATCCTAGCTACTCAGGAGGCTGAGGCAAAAGAATCGCTTGAACCAAGGAGGTGGAAGTTGCAGCGGGCCAAGATCGTGCCACTGCACTCCAGCCTGAGTGACAGAGCAAGACTCCATCTTAAAAAAAGAAAATGTGTATATATGAAAAGTGGCATCGTTTTATATTTCTACAAATATCGTAAATGTCTTGCATCATAGAATATAGCTGGATTATCATATCTGCTTCTGCGTATAGTCTGTTGTGATATCAAACATCTTGTCAAGCCATTGGAAAATTGTACCAATCATTTTTGAGAAGATGAGTGAAAGGGTAAAAAACATCCTAATATTAGTATGAAAATAGATCATGAACCTCCAAAATGGTCTCAAGGGTCCTCAGGAGTCCTGAGACCACACTTTGGGAACTGCTGCTGTAAGCTATATTTGTTACATAATACACTTCTTTTCAAGCCCATAAAATTCCATTCTCAAAATTCAAGAAGTCTGTGTCTCCTTCTGCTTCTCCATCTTATGTTTTCCCTGTCTCTGAGGGTACATCATAAAAGCAGGATAAATAATCTACCAAGAGTAAAATTCTCATTGCATAATCAATTCTGCTAGCAGAAGACATTTTGTCACCTGTGCAACTCCTATGTCAGAAACAATCTTGGCATAACAAGGACTTGAGTTATCTTGAGGAATGTCCTAAAAGAAAGAGGCATTCTTTCACATTGCTTGGCTCAGGCATTCCCCACTCATCAGCTTCTGAGACAATATGCCAGACTGTCTGACATGCCTCCCTTACACAGCCTCCACAAAATGTTTGGAAATGAAGAACTATAAAAGAAAACAACATCACCGTCACTTGATCTGCAGTCTGTATGTGGTTATTAAGTATCTTACACTGTTCTGCTCTCTTTCCACCTCACCATGAATATGACCACTACTTCATTATAGCTGCTGAAAATAAGAGAAGAATTTCCCTCTTTTTGAATCATAGCTCCTCATCTGTTCCACCTTGCACTTCACTCCCAGACCTTCTTTGCCTTCAAATCCTGCCTTGGCTCTTGACTAAAGTTTATCTTCCTACATAGCATCTATTTCAAATAATCAACATCTACAGCTTTTCTCAAATACATCTCCTGTTCTTATGTTTTGAGTCTACCCTGCCACTATTTGCAGCTCCGTGTCCTGAAACTTCCACTCTGCCCAGGTATATGGAGAAGAAAAATTTTTGAAAAAGCTTTTTCCAAACATGTCTTGCCTTCAGGCTCGTTTTTTTTTTTTTTTTTTTTTTCATTGCTCCTCCTCCCGGGTAAAATACATTTGATTCAAAATATTTTAGGTTTTCATATCTTGAAGACATCCTCTCAGAAAGCTTTTATGGTGGAGGAAGAGAGACTAGCATGAGCTGCTACCCTGCTATTATCACTAGCTGTGAGAATACAGGCTCATGACTGGTGGTGCTGTGTCTCAGCACCTAGGACAGCATCTTGCATATGGAAGGTCTTCCACTGTATGTCTGTTGAATGGTTAAGTGAATGACTGATTGCCTTCCAGCACCAAAATTAGCCTTCCAATAAAATAATATAGCTTTCTGGCTTTTCTCTCTACCTTTCCCTACATTAGTCCTATGTGTTCTGTCTTCTTTGCCAGTTATCACTAAAAGCAATCTGATAATGATCAATATAGAACACAGATTTCTGTGCAGGAAATATGGGAATTTTATGGAGTTTCATGGAGATAACACCTTCACTTTATGAAAACAAAGTCTAATGATGAGGATAGCAGTCGCTGCAAATGGCAAAGGTAATTCTGGACAGGGAAGTTATTTCTTGTACCTCATAAATCATGGTGGAGAAAAAATACCTCATCCACCTCTAGATAAAACTGTCACAGCTTAATCCTGTGCCTGAGGAAATCTGATAGTTTACTTTTCAGTTCCATTTTCCCCTAACTCTTTTATGGGATTCAGGTCAAAGTTTCTTCCGTGACATTTCTCTTTAAACAATATCTCTCCCCATTTTAATTTTCTTATCAGAACATCCAGGCCAGACCAAGAGCCAGGTACTGATATTTATGATGCTAACCTCAGTGCACATTAATAATGTATTTTTATAATTCAGAGATTTTTTATCTTGTCATGGAATATTTTAGGTGTTGTACAACTCAAAGTCTACCGGATTCTCTTTTGGTCTGTTTATTTACAGGAGGGAAATAAATAATGACAACTTAAATTTATATTTAGCACACATGGGCACACACAGGCTTGATTTTGATAACTGTTATGTTTACATTTGGAAGTAATGAAATGTAGTAGAAATAGTAAGGGGACCTTGAGTCAGAGACCTGAGCTTCATCTTGGGTTTATGTTACCAGCTCTGTAAACTTAGGCAATTTATTCAGCACCCCTGATACTCAATCTCCTTGTTTGTAATATGAATGTAATAACAGTAATACTATCTCACAGTAATAATGAGAGGTTTGAAGGAGATTTTAAAAATGTAAATATGCCATGTAAGCCCTGAAACTCCTTGTGAGTGCGTGCCACAGCACATTCATTCTTGACTTTGTTTCTGCTGTACCATGAGAGAGGGAGGAGCCTTATATACATAAGGAACTCCCATGTTCAGGTTTCAGGATTAGGCAGAACTACATCAGAATCCTTGCTAAGGTTTCATTTCCTCTAAAGGTTGCAGAAAATAAAAACACTTAATTCATGTGTTTTAATGAAATAATGCATATAAACCATAGGGATTGTCACATAATAATAACCAATAGATATTTTGTTATGAATTTTTTTCCAAGCACACTACCTACAACTGCACCCATTCTCTCCTACTCACACACAAAAAAAATCACCGGAAGAAATGTAGGAATAATAATTCTTTGATATACCACTGAATCCATCCTGATTTATTCTTTAATTGGGTCAGTCCAAAACTTGGCAATTTATTCTTTAAAAAGTATTACTTCCAGTACATCTTTTGATCAACTATTATACACCAGAGTGTCTGCCTGTGAGCCGTCAGTGGTCTCTACACTGTATGTCATCGACTGATTAAAAAGCTGTAGGATTATTATATGCCCCAAGTTTTATCTGTAGACTAAATAAATAAAAGTAAAACTCTGATTAAGTGGGATTCCACCACATGTTTTAATATTTAAAATGGTTTAACATTAAAATATGAAAATGCTGGGTTGCAATAACCTTTCAAAAATTTTCCAAATGACTGAAACCATACCAATTAATTTATGTCATCAAAATCCTAACACAAATGTAGGCAGGGGGAATCTTTAATCAGTATGGCTTGATGATGGTTTGATGGAACGATGTGAGGTGAGAACAAAAATAGGAATATGAAAATTAGAGGAGATGAAATCTGACCTAGATATCTTTTCTGGTACACATTATGCTTCTCTAAAATTTTGAATTCTTGATTGAAACAGCCTCCACCTAAAGTCCTCCTGGTTAGAATTGTGATTATGTGGTCAAGGTGATTCCAGTTGATCAGTGGGCAGATGCTTAGTTGAATACTCATTTCCATGATAGGACATTATGATACACATGAGAGAATCAGAAGCCAATCTGAAGATAACATAGAACATTTCAAACAGGTGATTACAACATCTACGCAAACATGTTTGCTTGAATGCAGTGAAAAGTAAAAGGAAGAAAATCAAGGAGCGTGTTATAGGAGAATTTTTCTGTGTGCCGAAGAACCGTTCTGGCTTAATTATTTTCTTTCTTTTTCCAATCAATTGTCTGTGTATCAACGAGTGAGAGTCTAAACAAATTCTCTCTTTTCTCTCTTTCTTTCCATATATCTATGTATACATATGAATGTATATGTATATATACATACATTGTGCGTGTGTGTGTGCGTGCGCGTGTGTGTCTTTATGAGAGGCACATTGGGGATTTGAAATTTGCTGGAGTTTATGGTACTGGACAATTGATAAGATCATCCCAAGAGAAGTCAGAGAACAGTGAGTGGGAAGCAAAAAGAACAAAGGGGCAAAGCTAAGTCAAAAACTCGACTAAGTTATATAAACTGACTCTTAGTTACAGTGAATTTGTGATGCTTTACTCAGCTGTTATTTTCAAAAGTCAAAAATTTTGAATGGGGGCCAGAATTGGATCCTATTCTGAATCAACAAAACCAAGCTCTTTCCATCTCCATCAAAAAATGTTCATTTTGCCAAATAAGAACATATTGAAAATGTCACCAAAATGTAACGTTCTCCTTCCACCAGCCCACTTGACACAGGGATTATCTCACTTACGGCTCACAACAACTTTTAAAGTAAGGATTAATATTATCCCTATCTTAGACATAAAGAAGCCAAAGAACAAAGTGCCTACAGTCACACATCTCATAAGCTTTGGAGCTGAGATTTGAACCTAGACAAGTTTGTGAACACACTTTAGCTCTTAATCACTATATCTATACATCTTCCAAGAAGAAAGAGCTGGACAATAGGCTCCTTGGGAGTATATATACGTATTCAAATCAGTACTATAGCCTAAGAAAGGCTTGAAATTCATTTTAAAATTTTATTCATAGTATTATACCAACTACATATATAAATATATATATAATCACATTACTTTCTTATTACAAGGAAATAAAAGTTCCCTTTTCTCCTATTTTCTTTCCTCTCTTTTTCAGGTTGATCTATTTGCCTCCATAACAAATAAAGAGCCTAATTAAAAAGGTAAGACTGAAAAGCAACATAGGATAAAGGGAAAAGTGAGGTTAAGTCAAGGATAGAAGCTGGAAGATCAGAGCTTGGCCTCTGGTCTGCTGTACATGCTGTTAGGTAGCAGCATGAATGTGACTGGTTGAGTATAATGACTGGGAATATATGGAAAATCATATCAAATCAATGACTAATATTCTAAATCATCATGTGATTGAATGTTGATTTCAGTAGTGAAAAAAAGTCTGTCCAAATCTTAGAGAAAAATCAATACAGTCCTGTGCCACACAATAATGTTTCAGTCAATGATGCACCGCATATATGATAGTAGTTTCACAAGATTATAATACCATATTTTTACTGTATATTTTCTATGTTTAGATATACAAATATCTATTATTGTGTCACAATTGCCTACAGTACTCAGTACAGTAACATGTTGTATGAGTCTGTAGCTTAGGAGCACTAGGCTCTACTATATAGCCTAGGTGTATAGGAGGCTATATCATCTAGGTTTGTGTAAGTACATGCTAGATGTTTGCACAATGATAAAATCGCCTAGTGATTTATTTCTCAGAATGTATACCTGATATTAAGTGAAGCATGACTATATAAGAATATTTCCATAATAAGTGGAAATTAAACTAAAATTTACAGTAATGGGAGAGATTAAGAGAAACGAAGAGAAATGGGTATTGAAACTCAAAGTAGTAAGGATACTATGAGAAAAGCCATGGAACCTAAATTAGTACGATATGTTCACAAGACAGAGAAACTATACACTATAGTGTCATGAGAATTGTGTTGGCTAGGAGAGGAATAGCGGTTATGAAAATTTGGTCAGAGTTAGATTATTAATGTCAAATATTTCAATATAAGTATTTTGCACTTTCTTTTGTAAGCATATGGAGGCAATGACTGATATTTAATGCAAATTGAATTGGTGTAGTGAGAAACTAGAGTAGGGCTCCAGTTACAAAATGCTTGCATAGTAAAGATATGAGACAGGAAAGATCTTGAATACAGTCGTGGCAATGGATATTGGGACGGCAAGGCAGATGTAAAATGTTAAAAGCATTTGCAGGACTTCTTAACAGATTAGATATGGACAAGGAAGAAATGTAAGGATTCAAAAATAACTTCAAAGCTAAAAGCCCGAGTATCTGATAAAATATAATAGTGCCATTTGCAGAAACTAGAAAGAAGAAAAGAGAATTGGATTGTGTCATAGTCCATTTTGTGTAGCTATAAAGAAATACCTGAATCTGGGTTATTTATAAAGAAAAGAGATTTATTTGGCTCACAGTTATGCAGGCTGTACAAGAAGCATAACATCAGCATGTGTTTTGGTGAGAACCTTAGGAAGTTTGCAATCATGACAGAAGGTGAAGGGGGAGCAAGAATGTCACATGGTAAGAGAGGGAAGAAGAACCAGGAGAGGGATGCCATGCTCTTTTAAACCACTAGCACTCTTGGCACAGTGCGGTGGCTCACACCTGTAATGCCAGCACTTTGAAAGGCCAAGGTAGGTGGATCACCTGAGGTCAGGAGTTCGAGACCAGCCTAGCCAACATGGCAAAACCCCATGTCTACTAAAAATACAAAATATAGGTGAGCATGGTGGTGGGCTCCTATAATCCCAGCTACTTGAGAAGCTGAGGCAGGAGAATCACTTGAACCTAGGAGGCAGAGGTTGCAGTGAACTCAGATCGTACCATTGCACTCCAGCCTGGATGACAGAGTGAGACTCCATCTCAAAAAAAAAAAAAAAAACTAGCTCTCTCATGAACCAATTGAGTTAAAACCCACTCATTGCCATGGGGACAGCACCAAGCCATTAATTAAGGATCCACTTCCATGACCCAAACACCTTCCACTAGGCCCCATCTTCAACAATGTGGATCAAATTTCAACATGAGATTTGGAGGGAACAAATGTCCAAACTCTATCTAGTTGAGAAGCATATCAAGTACTAGAAATATCAACATTGACATGAAAGAAAGAAATTTATCTGGAATGGCAATATGCCTAATTTAGAGGTCATGGATTGAGATTCATCTTTGGGAAACAGCTTCATAAATGTAAATATTATATTTGTATGACTTGATGAGTCCTTCAAAGATAGTCATGAATTGTTTGTGACCATGACGGATTCACAGGGACCGGGTTTACCCTTCTATCTTCAATAAGCAAAAATTTTGAAATATTCCAGCACACATATCAAGACTATAATCACTCAGGAAAAGAAACAAGTTAAGTGAATTTCACATTTTACATCACTACCTACAGTTCAAAGAAGCCAAAATCATTAAATTTATTGGGAAGAATATCAGAGAGGAGGGACACAGATAAAGTGTCCCAAAGACCTGCAGAAGATCCCTTCAGAGAACTGTAAAGTGATACTCAACTAGGGAATGCTTCAAGTCTGAGTACTGATCTGCATATAAATGAGCAGAAACTACCCAAGTCTGAAGAAAAAACTATGGGAAAACAGCAACATTTAGGGCTCCCACAAAACTGGGCATATTTTGTATTTCCACCATCCAAAGTAGAAAGTCATAAAGCACTGGGTAGAGTTCTTGGAAGGAGATTATCTTAGTAGTGGGACCATACTGACTTTAGATTAATGGCTATTCTAGATCACACCTCATCCTTTCAAGAATCTTAAAAGGAAGGCTAAAGTTAGCTGATCCCAAGCAATTGTTCACCAGGACAAGTTCAAAACAAACAAAAAAAAATCATGCAACATCCATCAACATAATATTCACAAGGTTGGATAATCAATCAAAAATTACCAGACCTGAAAAAAAGGTAGGAAATGTAACCATAATCAGGAGGCAAAAAGTAAAAAACAATCAACAAAAATATACATAGATGTGACATAGATAATAAAATTAATAGATCAGGAAGGGCCAGGCATGGTGGCTCACGCCTGTAATCCCAGCACTTTGGGAGGCCGAGGTGGGCGGATCACGAGGTCGGGAGATGGATACTATCCTGACTAACATGGTGAAACCCCGTCTCTACTGAAAATACAAAAAATTAGCAGGGCGTGGTGGCGGGCGCCTGTAGTCCCAGCTACTCAGGAGGCTGAGGCAGGACAATGGCGTGAACCCGGGAGGCGGAGCTTGCAGTGAGCTGAGATTGCACCACTGCATTCCAGCCTGGGCGACAGAGCCAGGCTCCGTCTCAAAAAAATAATAGATCGGGAAGGACTGGGAAGTTAAAACACACACGCACACATATATATGTATATCCATATATCCATACATATATATATATATACACACATAGATATGTATATCCATCCATGTATGTTATTCCATATATTAAAGAGGAGGAAAGCATGAAAGTGATGAGGTGCAAAATGGAGATTTTTAAAAATAAAGCTAAAACTTCGAGAGGTGAAAAAATACATTTCAAATTGTTAAGACACAAAATAGGATTAACCATAAATACTGTAAAAGAAATTATTAGTAATTTGAAAGATGTAGCAATAGAAAGTATCTAAAATAAATAAAAAATTAAAAAGCCATTAAAAAGAGCTTTAATAATAAGATCTTATGTTGGGAAAAGCCTAAAGATTCCATCTAAAAACTATTAGAATGGATAGATTTAATAAAGTTTCTGGATACAAAATCAACATAAAAAATCATTAGCATTTCTATATGCCAACAGTGAACAATCTGAAAAAGGTTATCAAGAAAGTAATCCCATATACAATAGTTACAAATAAAATTAAATACCTAGGAATTAACCAAAGAAATTAAGGATCTCTATAATGAAAACCATAAAACACTGACGAAAGAAATTGAAGATTATACCAAAAAAATGGAAAAATGTTCTATGTTCATGGATTGGAAGGATTAATATTGTTAAAATGTCCATACTACCCAAGGCAGAGCTGCCCAAAACCATGGGAACCCACCTCTTGCATCAGCATGACCTGGATGTGAGACATGGAGTCAAAGGAGATCATTTTGGAGCTTTAAGACTTGACTGCCCTGTTGGATTTTGGACTTTCATGGGACCTGTAACCCCTTTGTTTTGGCCAATTTCACACATTTGAAATGACTATATTTACCCAATGCCTGTACCCCCATTGCATCTAGGAAATAACTGACTTGCATTTGATTTTACAGGCTCAGAAGCAGAAAGGAATTGCCTTGTCTCAGATGAGACTCTGGAATGTAGACTTTTGAGTTAATGCTGAAATGAGTTAAGACTCTGAGGGCCTGTTGGGAAGGCATGATTGGTTTTGAAATATGAGGACATGAGATTTGGAGGGGCCAGGGGTGGAATGATACGGTTTGGCTGTGTCCCACCCAAATCTCACCTTGAATTCCCATATGTTGTGGGAGGGACCCAGTGGGAGGTAATTGAATCACGGGGGCACGTCTTTCCCATGCTGTTTTGTGATAGTGAATAAGTCTCACAAAACCTGATGGTTTTATAAGAAGGAGTTTCCCTGTACAAGCTTTCTGCCTGCCACCATCCACATAAGATGAGATTTGCTCCTCCTTGCCTTCCGCCATGATTTTGAGGCCTCCCCAGCCATATGGAACTGCAAGTCCATTAAACCTCTTTTTTTGTAAGTTGCCCAGTCTCAGGTGCATGAAAATGGACTAATACAGGAACCCTTATACACTGTTGATGGGTATGTATATTTGTACAACCACTATGGGAAACAGTTTGGAGGTTCCTCAGAAAACTAAAAGTTGAGCTACCATATAATCCAGCAATTCCGCTGCTAGATATATACCCAAAAGAAAATAAATCAGTATATCAAAGAGATATCTGAACTCCCATGTTTGTTGCAGCACTGTTCACAGTAGCCAAGATTTGGAAGCAACTTAAGTGTCCATCAACAGATGAAGGGATACAGAAAATGTGGTACATATACAGGAGTACTGTTCAGCCATAAAAATCAATGAGATCCAATTATTTGCAACAACATGGATGGAACTGGAGTTCACTATGTTAAGTGAAATAAGCCAGGCACAGAAAGACAAATATTGTATGTTCTCATTTATTTGTGAGATCTAAAAATCAAAACAATTGAACTTATGGACATAGAGAGTAGAAGGATGGTTACCAGAGGCTGGGAAAGGTTGGGTTAGGTGCCGTGTGGGGAGGTTGGGATGGTTAATGGATACCAAAAAAAATAGGAAGAATGAATAAAACTCACTCTTCGATAACACAACAGAGTGACTATAGTCAATAATAATTTAATTGTACATTTAAAAATAACTAAAACAGTATAATTGGATTGTTTGTAACACAAAGGATAAATGCTTGAAGGGATTCTCCATGAACTGATTATTAGGCATTGCATGCCTATATCAAAACATCTTATGGACCCCATAAATATATATATATATATATATATCTACAATATACCCCAAAAAATTAAAAATATTTTTTTAAAGTGCTTTAGTAACTTAGGGACAATATCAAGCAGATGAACATACATATAAATAGTGTACTAGAAACAGAGGTGGAGTCTTTGAAAACTATTTTAAGAACTAATGACCAAAATTTTTTCAAAGTTGATAACTATAAATTATACAAATCCAAGAATCAACAAACACCAAGAAGAAATATGAAAATTACTATACCAAATAACTTAATAATCAAATTGCCAAAAAAAAGAAAAAATGATGAAGGGAAAATCTTAAGAGCAGCCAGAGAAGAAGAGACACATTATGTACAGAGGAACAAATGTAATAATGACAACAGACTTCTCACAAAAACAACACTGCCAAGGGCACAATGGAGTGACAATATTAAAATACTTAAAGGGGAAAAATAAGCTGTCAATATAGAATCCCATATCTAGCAAGTACATTATCCAAAATTAATAACAAAATAAAAGCTTTTTGGCCAGTCGCAGTGGTTCCCACCTGTAATTCCAGCACTTTGGGAGTCCAAGGCAGGCCAATCACTTGAGGTCAGGAGTTCAAGATCAGCCTGGTCAACATGGTAAAACCCCATAATCCCAGCACTTTGGGAGGCCTAGGCGGGTGGATCACCTGAGGTCACGAATTCGAGACCAGCCTGGCCAATATGACAAAACCCCGTCTCTACTAAAAATACAAAAATTAGCCGGGCCCGGTGGCACGCACCTGTAATCCCAGCTACTCAAGAGGCTGAGGCAAGAGAATCACTTGAACCCGAGAGGTGGAGGTTGCAGTCAGCCGAGATCACGCCACCGTACTCCCCTTCAGCCTGAGTGACAGAGCGAGACTCTGTCTCAAAAAAATAAAAAGGCTTTTTTTCCATACAAACAAAAATGGACATAATTAATTTCCAGAAGTATAGTAAAGATACATGTTTTAGTTATTCAGGCAGAAATATATCTAATGAGCAAAATCTGGATATTTATAAAATTCATAAAAATAATCCAATAGAAGACAGCAAACGTAGAAAAAAGGACAAATGGTAAAATGGATTAAATCCAATTATCTTGATAAATGCATTAAATAATATGGTCCAAATATGCCAGTTGAAAGACAAATGTGTAAGATTGGATTTAAAGAGCAAGACTCAACCATATGCTGTTTATAAAAGCCTACTTTAGTATACATATATAAGTTAAAATTAAATGTAGGGGAAAAGGTATACTATACAATACAAACACTAATCAAAAGAAAATTGAATGGCTAAATTAGTATCAAACAAAAATTTCAGAACAAAGGAATCACTAGGAATAAAGAGAAATAATTTATAATAATGAAGGGAACATGATAATTTTGAACAGTTTCTAAATACAAAAAAGAAGCAAATTTAAGGAAAAATAGGCAAATTCACAAATATCATTGTGAGATCAATATTTTGCTCCCAATAATCAATAGAAGAAGTAAACAAAAACTCAGTAATAATTGAAGAGACTAGAAAAGCATTATAGAACTACTTAGCTTACAGGATATTTATACACATGCCACCAAACAGGAGAATACATATGTGCAAATGGAAATTCACAATATATATTTGGGTTCATGAGGCAATTATCAATACATTTAACATAATTGAAGTTATGTAAATTACATTCTGTGACTACAATGGAATTATAAAAGTGAATAATAGAAATATAACTGGAAGAAATCTACAAATATGTGGTAATATAAAAATAAATGCTTCTAATACCTCATGAGCCAATAAAAATATCATAAGATAAATGTGAATATATCTTGACCTCAGTGCAAATTAAAAATACATGCAACATTTTGTGGGATGTAGATAAAGCAACAGCATTCATTCTCAGCAGAGGGAAATTTATAGCATTAGAAGCTTATATTAGAAGAGATGAGATTTCTCAAATCAGCAAGTTTAGTTTCTATTGTAAGAAACCAGAAAAAGAAAAATAAGTTTTTACAAAAGAAAGCAGAAGAAAGGAAATGATTAAAAATAAAAGAAAAAATTTAAAATATGGAAAAATGATAGAAAAAGTAAACAAAACCAAAGAAATAAAAAACCGGTTCTTTGAAATGTCAATAAAATTAATAGCCCTCAAGCAATGCAAATCAGGGAAAAAAATGACACAAACTACCATTATTGTAAAAGAAGGAAAAGATATTACTACAGATCCAACAAACATGGAAATGGTATTAAAAGAATAATATGAACAATATCAAACCAATCAATTTGACAAAAGTTCTTAAAAGATACAATCTACCAAAGCTCACTTGAGAAAATAATCAATAACTTGTGTAGCTGTATGTCTTTTAAAGAAATTGAATTGTTAGTTCATAACATTTCAGAAAATAAAACATTGGACCCACGTGATTTAACTGTGGAATTGTAGAAAACGTTTACAGAAGAATTAATACCAATTCCGTGCAAACTTCCAGAAAACAAAAGAGGAAACAGTTTCATTTGGTGAGGCCAGTATTACTCTGTCACCAATATAGTAATATGTTCAAAAAAAGAAAACTTCAGACTACTCTCCCTAATGAACATAGATGAAAAATCTTTAACAATATTTTGTTAAATGTAATCCAAGGGCATATCTAAAGAATAAAACTATATAATCATCTCAATAGATGCAGAAAAAGCATTTGATAAAATTCAACATCCATTTATGATTTACAAACTCTCTGTAAATTACTACTCAAGTTAATAAATGGCATCTACAAAAAACCTTCAGTTAAATCATACTCAACAGCAAAAAGATGAATGTTTTCTTCCTATTACCAGGAACAGGTCAAAAGTATTTGGTCTTACCACATCTGTTCAACATTCACTACTAGAAGTCTTAACCAATGAGACAAAGTCAGAAAATGAAATAAACAACCTACAAATTGGAAAGAAAGATGCAAGATTATCTTCATTCACAAATGACCCAATTGTTTCTACAGAAAAACCCTCAAAATTTTATTTTTAAAAATCCACTAGAACTAATAAGTAAATTTATTAAGGCTGTGTGATACAAAATCAACAGACAAAAATCACTTGTAATCCTATGTACTGACAACCAGCAATTACAAAATGAAATTTTAAAAATTACTATTTACTACCATAGTACCCATCATCATGAATATTTAGAAATTTTATTTACCAAAATACATGCAAACATGTATGCTGAAACTTGTAATTGCTAAAGGAAAATTTTCAAGGCCTAAATAAATGCAGAGATATAATATACTCATGGATTGGAAAACTTGAGATTATTTAGATGTAAGTTCTCTTCAAACTGTTCAGTAGAATCAATGCAGAATATTTTGTAGAAAATGACAAGTCAATTCCAAAATTTATATAAAAGAATGAAATTGGAAGACTCACACTACCTAACTTCAAGTCTTACTATAAGGCTACAGGAAGTAAGAGACTGTGGTATTGACTAATGCTAGACACATAGACCAGTGGGACTAAATAAAGTCTGGAAGTAGATAAATATCTATAGGGTCAATAGATTTTTCACAAAAGTGCCAAGGTAACTCAATGTGAGAAAGAAGAATCTTTATTATAGTTGGCTATCCATACATGAACAGACATAAACACACACACACCAATTTCACTATTTAATCCATATCATTTAAAAAACCAACTCAAAAGGGATAATAAGCCTAAATATAAGAGCTAAAATGATAAAACTCCTAGAAAATATATGAGAAAAATCTTTGTGACCTTGTGGTAGATAAAAATTTCATGTAAGATACAAAAAGCAAGAAGCATAAAAAGAAAACAAATTGATAAATAGGATTTCATCAACATAAAAATATTTATTCCTTCAAAAATACCACTAAGGTACACACCAAGGGATTTCAGCCAACATGGCCATCAAGACACAGCCAGGAGAAACATCTGCCACCAAGAGACTAGGACATTGGGATGACTGGAATGCTCCAAACAGATCTTCAAAAGGAAGCCATTGAGAGTAGACAGAGGGAGGATGCAGATGCTAGACTGAAAAGGGAGGAAGCTGGGAACCCTGCATAGGGCTACCAAGCACCAGGACTCATTCTCAAACCCTATATAGTGACTCCTGGGAAGGGGTGAATTGAACAGGTGAGGTGTGTCCTGCTTTCACTGTGGACCTCCAGAATCCTGGAAGCAGGAGACCCTACAACCCCCATGGACACTTGAGCTGGCAGGGTGAGATCCTTAAAGCGGAAGTAGGGGCAGGACTCCAGCCTGTGCAGAGCCCAGAGTTATTGATGCAGGAATGTCTGCAGTGGAGCACAGTCAAGGATGCCTACCTCCCAAGGCTCACCATGCTCTTCTAGGAGACTTTAGCCTTGGCGTTACTGTTGGACTTGGGCAGAGCAAGGTGATCTTGCCTGTGAGATGAGGGCAGCCTCTAATCTGAGCACACCCCTCTCTGTTGGCCTCTTCTAGGGTCCCAGCTTGACCATGCCAACTTGCAGTACAGCCTCAGATGCTGAACCAGCATGCTTTCCTAGGAGCCCTCATGATAGCTCCTTCACCAGTAGACCATGCCTGACCATTGGAGAGCTACAGCAGAGTGGCCCCTGCCATGCACACAAACCTACCTGCACCCTCTCCCAAATGCAACTTCTCCTGCACCATTTTGCTGGTACACACTCGCCCATGGCCAATCCCCAGTGCTTTCCCAGTGTGCGTGTGCAGGGGGATTTTACCTACCCTCTCCTGCTGGTACACATGTGCATACACACCCCACAGTGCCACTGTTGCCAGCATGAGCACCCCCCACCACCCCCTCCCACTGACATGGAGGCACCCAGCTGAGTCTCCCATTGCCAGTGTAAATGTGTGCATATATACCAGCAACCCTGCTCCCCCATACCATTACGGCCACAAATGCAAACACACTCATGGATGCCAGCAACTCTGCCTGCCCCATGCTGACACCACCACTGCTGCCATCATGCACATGAACACTGTCAGCCCTGCCCCCTCCTGTAGCCACCACTGCTGATGTGAACCCATGCACTGAAGCCAGCAGCCTCACATCTGCCAAAGCCCCACCCTACCACGCTGCCACCACCACCAGCATGAGTACATGCAGGAATGCCACAATCTCACTCCCACCGATACTCCACCTGAGCAGGCGCAGGTGCATTCTGCTGTGCTGCTACATCTGCTGACACATGAAAACAATTATGGATCCCACTCCCACTGCCCTGATGAAGCATTTTGGTCAGCACCACCCATCAGAGTGTTGTGACAAGCAGAGAGTGAACACATTGGCCCCTCCAGCACAGCAGGTTCCTAATCTTGAGGGACCAGAGAACAAAGCTGAAAATACTAGCCCCCCACCCGAGTTAGAATATTCAGCCCAAGAGTGTTGGCCTGAGCCTTGGCCCCCCAAAATCTTCCAGAAACAAATCCAGTTGACTGAACCCACCTTATAACGCAATCAGACCCCTAAGGGCATTAAAGAAGATAAAAGAAAAAAAAAACCATAGAAAGCATAGAAACTTCAAAGATTGCAGGAAAAATAGCCCACACAGATGAGAGAGAATCAGCAGAAGAACTCTGGCAACTCAAAAAGCCAGCGTGTCTTTTCACCTCGAAATGACCACACTAGTTCTCCAGTAATGGTTCTTAACTAGCCTGAAATGGCTGAAATGACAGATATAGAATTCAGAATATGGATAGAAACAAAGATCATTGAGATTCAGAAGAAAGTCAAAACCCAATCAAAAGAATCTAAGAAATATAATGAAATGGTACAGAAAATGGAAGATGAAATGGCCACTTTAAGAAAAACCCAAACTGATCTTACAGAGCTGAAAAAATCACTTCAAGAATTTCAGAATACAATTACAAGTACTAACAGCCAAATTGACCAAGCTAAGGAAAGAATTTTAGAGTTTGAAGACTAGTTCTCTGAAATAAGTCAGACAAAAATTTTTAAAAAAAGAATAAGGAAGAATGAGCAAGGCCTCCAAGAAATATGGGATTCTACCAAATTTACAACTCACTGGTGTCCCTAAAAGAGAGGATGAGAAAGCAAACAACTTGGAAAACATATCTGAGGATGTTGTCCATGAAAGTTTCCCCTCCCTCACTAGAGGGGTCAACATTCAAATTCAGGAAAAGCAGAGAACCCCTGCAAGATACTATACAAGATGACCGTCCTCAAGCTATATAGTCATCAGGTTCTCCTGATTTGAAGGTCAAAATGAAAGAAAAACTGTTAAAGGCAGCTAGAGAGAAGGGGCAGGTCACCTATAAAGAGATTCACATCAGGCTAATAGCAGAACTTTCAGCAGAAACCCTACAAGCCAGAAGAGACTGGGGGGCTGTATTCAGCATTCTTAAAGAAAAAACTGACAATCAAGATTTCCATTTCCCACCAAACTAAGCTTCATAAGTTAAGGAGAAATAACCTCATTTTCAGACAAGCAAATGCTCAGGGAATTTGTCACCACCAGACCTGCCTTACAAGAGGTACTTAAGGCAGTGCTAAACATGGAAAGGAAAAATTGTTACTGGCCACAAAAACACACTTAAGTACATAGACCATTGACACTACAAAGAAACCACACAATCAAGTCTGCATAATAATCAGGTAACAACACAATGACAGCACCAAATCTGCACATATCAATATTAACCTTGAGTGTAAATGGTCTCCATGCCGCAATTAAAAGGCACAGAGTGGCAAGTTGAATAAAGTAGCAAAACCAATTGTATGCTGTCTTCAAGGAACCCATCTCACATGCAATGACACCCATAGGCTGAAAGTAAAGGGATGGAAAAAAAAAAATCTACCAAGCAAACAGAAGACAGAGTTTGCTATTCTAACTTCAAGAAAAATGGACTTTAAACCAAAAATAATCAAATAGAACGAAGAAGGACACTACATAATGGTAAAGGATTCAATTCAACAAGAAGACCTAACTATGCTAAATATATATGCACCCAAGACAAGAGCATCCAGATTGATAAAACAAATTCTTAGAGATCTACAAAGAGTCTTAGATAATCACAAAATAATAGTATGAGACTTCAACACCCCACTGACAGTATTAAACACATCAATGAGGCAGAAACTAACAAAGATATTCAGGATCTGAACTCAACACTTGATCAAATGGACCTGATAGACATCTACAGAATTCTCCACCCCAAAACAAAAGAATATACATTCTTCTTATCTGTACATGGTACATACTATAAAATCAGCCACACAACTGGCCATAAAACAAACCTCAGCAAATTCAAAAACCTGGGTTTATATCAACTATTAATACATTCCTGGACCCTAGTACAATAAAAATTGAAATCAGTTTCTCAGTGAAAATCACAAACCATACAATTCAATGAAAATTTAAAAACCTGCTTGTTAGCTTCAAAGAATTTCTTGATTTCTTCCTTAATTTTGTGTATGACCTTTTGGGTAAACAACAAAAACAAAAATTAACAAGCTAATATCACACCTAGAGGACATAAAAAACAAAAGCAAACCTAACCCAAAGCTAGCAGAAGAAAAGAAATAACTAAAAACAGACCTGAACTAAAAGAAATTGAGATTAAAAAAAAAAAAAATAGGTGGCCAAGATGGCCCACTAGAAGCAGCTAGTGTGCACAGCTCTCACAGAGAGGAATGGAAGGGCAAATAAAATACAGCATCTTCAACTGAAACATCCAGATACACACATTGGGACTAATCAAGGAAACTTTACCCTGGAAGAACAAAGAAAAGCAAGGCAGGACAATGGCCCACTCAGGAGCAACACAGAGCTAGGGGAACCTCTGCTGCCCAGGGAAGTGGTTAGTGAATGTGCAACACCAGGAACCCATGCTTCTCCCACAGATCATTGCAACCCTTGGCTCAGGAGATCCCCTCATAAACTCACTCCACAGAGGCCTTCAGTCTAACACACAGAGCTATGTGAAGCCTTGGTAGCATTGCTATACACCAAGAATACCCAAGCTAAGAGCCAAATCAAGAATGCAATCTCTTCACAATAGCCACAAAAAGAATAAAATACCGAGGAATCCAGCTAACCAGGGAAGTGAAACGTCTCTACAACAAGAATTACAAAACACTGCTCAAAGGAATCATAGATGACACAAACAAATGAAAAAACATTCCTTGTCCATGGATAGGAAGAATCAGTATCATTAAAATGCCCATATTGCCCCAAGCAATCTACAGATTCAATGCTATTTTTATCAAACTACCAATGACATTATTAAGAGAACTAGAAAAAAAAACTATTTTAAAATTCATATGGAACAAAAACAACAAAAAAGGCCCAAATAGCCAAGGCAAACTTAAGCAAAAGGAACAAAGCTGGAGGCATAACATTACCCAACTTCAAAGTACACTACAGGGCTTCAGTAACCAAAACAGCATGATGCTGTACAAAAACAGGCACATGGACCAATGAAACAGAATAGAGAGCCCAGAAATAAGGACACATATCTAAGACCATCTCATCTTTGACAAAGTTGACAAAAATAAGCAATGGGGAAAAGCTCCCTATTCAATAAATGGTGCTGAGATAACTGGCTAGCCTGTTGCAGAAGATTGAAACTGGACCCCTTTCTTATACTATATACAAAAATCAACTCAAGATGGATAATGACTTAAATGTAAAACCTAAAACTATAAAAATCCTGGAAGATAACCTGGGAGATACTATTCCATACTTAGGCCTAGGCAAAGATTTTGTGACAAAAATGCCAAGAGCAATTGCAACAAAAACAAAATTTGACGAAAGAGACCTAATTAAACTTAACAGCTTCTGCAAAGCAGAAGGAACTATTGCCAGAGTAAACAGACAATCTGCAGAGTGGTAGGAAATATTTGAAAACTATGCATCCCACAAAGATCTGATGTCCAGCATCTATACGGAACTAAAACAAATTTACAAGCAAAAAAACAAAAACTCCATTAAAAACTGAGCAAAGGACATGAACATACACTTTTCAAAATAAGACACACATGTGGCCAACAAGGATATGACAAAATGCTCAACATCACTAATAATCAGAGAACTGAAAATCAAAACCATGATGAGATTCCATCTCACACCAGTTGGAATAGCTCTTATTAAAAAGTCAAAAAGTAATAGATTTTGGCAAGGTTGCAGAGAAAAAGGATGACTTATACACTGCTAGTGTGAATTGTAAATCAGTTCAGCCATTGTGGAAAGCAATTAGTTGATTTTTCAAAGAACTTACAACAGAATTATCATTCAACCTGGAAATCTCATTATTAGGTATATCCAAAGAAATATAAATAATTCTGTCATAAAAACATATACATGCATATGTCCATCACAGCACTATTCACTATAGCAAAGACATAGAGTCAACCTAGATGCCCATCAGTGGTGGACTGGATAAAGAAAATTTGGTACAAATACACCATGGGATACTACACAGCCATGAAAAAGAATAAGATTATGTCCTTTGCAGCAACATAGATTGGAGGCCATTATCCTGGGCAAACTAACACAGGAACAGAAAACCAAATATCACATGTTCTTACTTATAAGTGGGAGCTAAACCTTACATACACATGGACACAAAAAGGGAACAACAGACAGTGGGACCTATAGCGTAAAGGGTGGGAGGAGGGTGAAGATCAAAAAATTACCTATCAGGTATTATGCTGATTAACTGGGTGACAAAATTGTACACCAAACCCCCATGATATGCAATTTACCTATAAAACAAACCTGCTCATGTACCCCAGAACCTAAGTTAAAAATTAAAAAAAAGAAAAGATATCATTAAAATAGAAATGGACAAGTCACCATCTGGGAGAAAATATTTTCAAAACATGTACCTCACAAATGACATATCAAGTATATATTTTAAAATTATACAACTAAATAATAAGAAAAGAAACAATCTACTTAGAAAACAGACAAAAGTTTGAACAGACACATATCAAAAAATCATATAAATTGAAAATATGTGTATGAACGGATGCTCAACATCAGTAGCCATTAGAAAAATGCAGATTAAAGCTATCATGAAATACCACTAAGAACCCACAAGAATGATTAAAGTAGACTAAAAAGTGGGTGAGGATGTAGAATAATTAAAGCTTGGATATTGCTGGTGTGAATGCAAAATGGCACATCCACTTTGGAAAATATTTTAGTCATTTCTTATGATATAAAGTATATGCTTATTATATATACCAACAGTACCTCTCCTGGGTACTGTTACCCAACAGAAATGAAAATATATTTCTTAGTTGTTTAGAATATCTTTATTTATTGTAGGCCAAACTACAAATACTCCGGTGTCCATCAGCAAGTGAATGGATAAACAAATTTGGTACCTCATACAATGGAATACTATTCATAAACAAATTACCACTCAGAAACATATTACTGCTGTATTCATGATGTGCATAAATATCTAAAACATTATGCTAAATTTAAAAAGCTAAACCTAAAACACTAAATGCTGTATGATTCCACTTATATGAAATTCTAGAACAGGCCAAACTCTAGACACAGATAAATGATAAGGGTTTATAAGGAGTTAGGTTTGTGGGGAGGAGATTGAGTGGAAAAAGGCAGAGGAAACAAAAGTGTTGGGAGTATTCTACATCGTAACTGTGGTTGGTGAGGGTTAAATGGCTGCATGCATTGAAGTATGCTTTGTACACTTAAAAATGATAAATTGTAGGCTGGGTGTAGTGGCTCACGCCTGTAATCCCAGCACTTTGGGAGGCCGAGGCGGGTGGATCACGAGGTCAGAAGATCGAGGCCATCCTGGCTAACACGGTGAAACCCCGTCTCTACTTAAAAAATACAAAAAAAAATTAGCCGGGCGTGGTGGCTGGTGCCTATAGTCCCAGCTACTCAGGAGGCTGAGGTAGGAGAATGGCGTGAACCCGGGAGGCGGAGCTTGCAGTGAGCTGAGATCGCACCACTGCACTCCAGCCTGGGTGACAGAGCGAGACTCCGTCTCAAAAAAAAAAAAAAAAAAAAAAAAAAGGTAAATTGTATTGTATATACATCGTGCCTCAATGAAACTGAAAGATAAAGAGAGTAATAGACGTCCAAGGAGCATGACTTGAAGAAGGTCTACAGTTAAAATTACCTAGGAGAAAGGGGACAATAACTCACCAAAGGAAAAAGATGGCTCAGAAACGCAGGAATGAACAGAGGAATGCCACTTGGGCTAAAGATAAGCTAATACAGAATAGTAGTTTTCAAGAGGTACTTCACCACCACCCACTAAGGGGTATTTTAGAAATTTTTGGTTGACAGCAATACTGGAAGATGTTTTTACATTTCGTGTTGGGGGAGTAGGAAAGGATGCTAGACATCTTGCAGTATATCAGACAGTCCTACAGGTAGAAGAATTGTTTTGCATCAAAACAAACTTTTGAATGACTCACGGACATTCATACATGTAGAAATATCTGTTTAAAATGACTTTAGTCTAGGACCTAACTTATTCATAAAAATCCAAATATGTTTACATGTTATTAAATATACCAAATTTTCCAGAAATACAACTACTGTGTAGTTCTTTAGTTTGCTTGGCTTGAATCCTTACCAAACGTTGTTTAAAAGTCCAATAATTGACATTTCTTCTAACCGTGCTGTTCATGGTATTTGAATCACATTTGTATCAATCTGTATTTGTATCATATTAATGATGACTCTGTGCATTGATGCATATTATTTTATCATAAATTAATCCATTTGTATATAGTTAAAGCATTATGCTGAGTTATTAAAATTGTGTGAGTAGGACAATTATATCACCAATGCATTTTATTTCAACATGATAGGGCAGCATTCTAAGAATTAGTTTTAAAGTGGGGTGAGGGTTTGGTAGGATTAAGAATAATTATTCTAGAAGATAGGATTGTTAAAAGAGTTAAATTTTTAAGACATAGAGAAGAATAAGGACTTAGTAGATTTCCCCAAGTTTTGCTGATTTGAAGTTAGTCAAACTTTTAAAGAATGAGCAGGCATTGAGAGATGGAGAAATAGGGTATTTAAAATATGCACTTCAAAGTGTGGACAGTAAAAGAGGAAACAAACAGAATTGTTAGAATATGCACCAGAATCAGATGAAGGATTATCAAGTTTTGTGAACCTGTGCATCCTTGAAGTGAAGGCAAAGGGAGGTATTCATGTAGAGTGGAGAACTAGAGATTTTTTAAAAAGCCAGAGAAAGTGCCAGATAAAAATGAGAACACGTCTTTCCTGAGCTAAAAGGAATGGGAAAAGCTCTTCAGGTTGAAGATTTATCTCTGTGGTGATCATCGGGGCAGGCTGTCCATGTATATGTTGACAGAGGAGGTGACCTACTCTGTGAGATCCTGTGCTTTGAGTACCATTGCCCCCCAAATATCTCAGTCATTTACAGTGGTGTCTGATGCCCCACAATCATAAATGTGTCCTTTGGCATGTGGATGCTTTCTCCTATTAAAAAAAAATTAAAAGCTCTTGTATTGAGAAAAATAACATACTGAGTCTTTTTAAAGATTTTTACAATCCTGTGTTTATCAGGTCTTCACTGAGTTCAGGTTTTGAATAAGGATTGTAGCAATGGTATACAGACCTAGAGCTTCAGAAATAGAGTGGGGGAAATCTTGAGGGCAAAAAAGGACACAAGCTCCAAAGCCAATCCTCAGTGATCCCACCATTTAGTGTAAAAAAGCCAGAGAGGGGCAGCTCTTCTGGCAAAGTCTAAATTATTGCCCTGCCTCTTATTAACTGTGTGACTCTGGGCAAGTTACTTACCTCTCTGGGCAGGGTACTGAGGGAGTGCTGAGATGGGAGTTGGAAGTTGTTATTAAGGTGAAGATGAGGTATCACATGCCAGATGTTCTCATTAAGATATGAGATCATTTACCAGTTGCACTGAGGGCTTGAAGACAGAGAATGCCTGGAATGGCTCCTGGAAGCCTCAGAAAGAGATGACTAGCACAGTCAGCAAGCAGATGTGACCACTCAGGTGTAATTGGAGTCCTTGACGGTGTAGATGGCCAGGGCTACGTGGCTCTCCCTTTTCGTTGAAGTGTCCTCCATAAAGCAAAAAGAAACGCAGATAGTAGAGGTGTGATAGGCACGGAAAACACAGTAAAGATTTGGTAGATCTTAGGAATCAATGGTGAAGGTCCACGTGAAGGCGAGAAACGCAGTGGGAACTGTCAGAAAGACACTGGACTGGGCCTCAAAGACAAATTGTAGTCTCATGTCTACAACTAATAATCTATTTGACCTTAGACAAGCCATCAGTAGAAATAACATTTTGTTCCTGATTTGATAAGGACCTGAAAGTTTCACTGAGAACAGATGGAGAATTCCCTTAGTAAGGAGGGGAGAGATGCCAGGTTGATTGCTCCTTCAGAGTCTCCCTTTCAGCCTTTTGCCAAGAGAGTTGCAGATGTAGTTTAAGAGTTGTATTATAGTTTGGGGCTGGGCTTGGTGGTTCACGCCTGTAATCCCAGCACTTTGGGAAGTTGAGGGGAGCAGACTGCTTGAGCTCAGGAATTCAAGATCAACCTGGGCAATATGGCGAGACCCCATCTCTACAAAAAAATACAAAAATTAGCCTAGAGTGGTGGTGCATACCTCTAGTTCCAGCTATTTTGGGGGGCTAAGGCAGGAGGATCACCTGAGCCCAGGAGGTTGAGGCCACCATGGGCCAAGATCATGCCACTGCACTCCAGCTTGGATGACAGAGTGAAACGCTCTCTCTCTCTCTCTCTCTCAAAAAAACAAAAACAAAAAACAAAACCAAACAAAAAAAACAGTAATAGGTTGTAAGTTTGAATTCCTGCTCTGCCTCTTATTAACTGCATGACTCTGGAAAAGTTACTTAACCTCTCTGGGCTTCAGTTTCTTTACCTATTAAATGGAAATGATACAAATATAAATACACTGTGCTCCACGACGTAGGGCATGTAAGATTCCAAAAACTACTGAGTACTGCAAACACTCTCTATTCTATTTTTTGTTTGTTTGTTTCAGCTAAAAGTTCACTTCTTCTGATTTCTACAGCACTTTTCATCTTCCCATATTTAGTCATTTACCAAAATGGCCCACAGCCTTTGTTCCTGAAAGGGTGTGTATATGGTTATGTCTTTCTGTCTGTCTATCTTATCTCTTTAAGAAGATTGCCAGCTTTTGGACAGTAGAAGAATATATATTAGATTCCTTGTATATCCCTTTCAGCTTCTAGAATGCACTTAACCATAGCACTCGACAAATATGTATTAGATAAATGAGGTTTACAGTCCCAGATACAAAACTTCCCTATGCTCTGTATCAATTACACAGCTTAGGAAGACACAGGTGTGGAATAATTTATCTAGGGTTTGGGTGTTTTTGTTTGTTTCCAGTTGGTCTGTGACTATACATAGATTCAATCATAATGAAGCTGACAAAGAAGAGATGACATTTTGGAAAACGAAAAGGAATTTTGGATATTACAGCTCAACATTTGTCACCTCCCTGGCTGATAGCAGTGCACGTTCTTTCCCTTTGGCTAAATTTGGATCCAACGCCAGCTAAGTGCACTAAGCAAGCCAGAACTGCATTGTACCTCTATTTTGTGACATATGAGCTCCCTGCTTTAATCTCCCCTCTACTGTATAAAAGAGGATCTGAGGCTGTTAGACTTCAATCCGGTGATTCATGCAGCTGGCACACAATAGATTCCACCTCTCTTCTCACTGCTGCACAATATCAAGCTAAACAAAATGTCTTAGAAAGCTTTGGTACATGTAGTTAGCCTGTCACAGATCCCTCCCCCCACCCCCAATGCCACCCCCACCCCCCACACACTCCTTTTTTTCTTCTACTAAGCAAAAGAGTCCGAATGCCCAGCACCTGCCTTTTTACTGACATTTCCACAAAGGTAAAGGAATGAACCTTTTGTCAATTCCTACCAAACGATCTGTTTTGAAACAATGAGATGAAAAGCCTGGGCCCCTCTCCTTGCTACTGGATTACAGTGCAGAGGATTAAAATAAAGGACATTTGATTTTATTGATTTAATGAGGGATGGAGGCTTTTGCCGGAGCATCCCTCGTGGCAAAGGAACAAGTCTTGTTGGCAGGTACCTCCACTGAGGCACTTCTTCTACATTTGTTTGGTTTTTCAGTGGTGCTTGTTTATGGGTTTGACTGTTAGAATGACCCACAGTGTTCCTTGCCATGCTGCATGAAGCAGTCAAATGCCTGCAGTGATTTCAGTGTGTGTCTCCAGACAGGGAGAAAGCAGGAGAGACGCGGATGGGAGGATACACAGTTCTGCAGGATAAAGAGCTGCTGGAAGAGGTGACAGGGAAAGCATTTCTTTGAAAAAAGAAAGACAGTCAAAGAAAGCAGACTGGAAAAGAAATAGTACTTCTACCTGCAAAAGAGATCATCTGCAGAGCCTATTATTTCTCAGCTGCATCTACTTCAGCTAGGTTTTTAAAATCCCCTTTCTGTCCACACCATTCTGTTCCCATGCCCATCCTTGCCCCCTCCCCTTCCATTACCCAAGTTTGAATATTGAGAAAACTAAGGGGGTTCAGACACCACGTTTGCTGTGGATGGGGCTGGGCACAGCTAGATAATCTTTTTGCTTTTGTTCTCTTCTTTGGGGCTTCTTGTGATACTATTATTGACATTTTCATATGGTAATTTTTGCATTATATGTTTCTTCTTTTATATTTGCCCTATTTTTTTCCATACAGCCTGACTTCATTGTCTACTGAGCCGTGTGAAAGGGACATTGCCAGTCACCTGCTGACCAAATCTAAGCAGTGATCTACTTTTAATACCGAAATGTACTGCATGTTTCTTAATAGACATGTGTACACTCAGGATTCCTATTAATATGAGCATATGTCCCTATACACTGTGTACATTTATTGAAATGTATTTATGCAGTCCACCCATAGATTAAACACCCCCAATTCCCTCTGGTGATACTGTCTCTCTGATTGCTAGCTTAAAGAGAAACAGTTCCTAAGAGCATATGGTTTCCAAAACACAGCCCTTCCCCCGCCCTTTCAGTGTACACAAAATGAGCGGCCACCCCTCCCCCACAGCGTCTCTGCTCTCTGCTGCAAGAGCCTGAAACCAGGGGGCAAAATCATTAGTTCCCAATTACCTTAAGACATGCAAGATAACCTCTCTCAAGGGCTGTTGGTAAAATATGCACACAGTTGCACTGTCTAGACAGTTATGAAATATAGGTGTAGGGCTCGGCCATTGCAGAACACCAATGCATCTCAAATGAAGTGCTTTTATTAAAGAAGTATAATCACCAGGATAACTAATTACATCAATGCCACATAGTTAATTAAACCCATTATAGTTACTATTCCCATGGAGAGAAGGTCAAATGAAGCGACCATCTTTTTGATTCTACTATGCTAACAAAAGAAGAAATTAAGTAAAACATAACACAGACCTCTTCATTTTGTGTCTGTTTTTTAACGTTTAATAACTACCTAGGGTGTCATCCAAGATCTTCAAGTATAATCCATAGCCAAAGACTGCCGGGCTGTTCAAAAGACCACCTTGTAACTTACCTGAACTTCCATTAAATGATTACCAACTGTTTGCTTGATTGGTGCAAGAAGTAATGACAAGTAAAACTGAAAGGCAGAATGAGCAGCCACTGTGTTTTTATTAATATCTTACAGAGAAACATGATGGAAGGTAGTGCTTATGTTTCAGTCTACTCTGGCTTCATGGCTAATAAGGGGGAGGTAGCCCCGTGTACCCCTCTAGGCCCTACCAGGGACTGTGAGAGTGACCCGCTAAGGTTAGGTATTAAAGCTCATTAACCAGCCGAAGACACACAGATTGCATATCCTGCGGTTTCAGCAACAACAAAATCTTGCTCTGACACCCAAGTATAAAGGATAATTCAGATATAAACATGGAAAAGGAGAGAATTCAAGAACTCTATTGCATAATGACATTGTCTCCAGAGGAAGAATGTGGACACACACACACACACATCTCTCAAATACTAATCTTTAGAAAATAAATCAAGAAATTTTGATCCTCCTTGTCTGAAAATTCACCAGGTCATTATATCACTGTCACACCTTCTTCTCAAAGCAGTTCATTGTACAGAGAGAGGATTTGCATTCACTTCTCCTGATTAACAAAGAAAACTTTGTATAAAAGGGCTATGCACTGAGACGTGCAAATGTGGCCAGTCTGACCCCCTGCAGGAGAAGGCAGACAAGCAGTAGGGAGAAGAGGTAGATGAGGAACGAGAAAGAATGCTTTGATCCCAGTACAGCACACACAATGTAGCAGGCGGCACACTCCCAGCAAGCTCTGACCCTAAGCAGGCTGAAGTTTGGCATGGAGTCAAAGAGTGGAAAGCAATATAATGAGTATAGTTTCGTGCAATCGTGAACAACAGAAGGCTGCAAAATCACTGTTCTTGCTGGGTTTGTTGTGACGGTGGTTGTTGTGATTGTTGCTCATATTATTATTGTTATTGTCACTATTTTCCAACTCAGGAAACTATAATATTGCTTCAATTGCAAGATAAGCCTAATTATTTTAATATAGACTGTAAGCAAAAGGCAGCACACACACACACAAAAATCACATAGGCCCCATGAGAAACAAAGGGTCAGGTGTTAAATCCTTTATTTGTCCAGTGGTTTAAGCTGAGGTATGAAGCATTTAGTTTAGATGTAAAGAGATCTTTTCTTTACCATCCATAACCCTCACCTCCACCCCAAAAGCTGCTTCTCAGACTTCTTTGTTCTTCTCATGGAGCCATCATGCTACCAGTCACCCAGACAGAAACACCAGGGGAAGGTGTCATTTTTTTTAACTTTGTCTCCTTTTCCCCTTTCGTCAAATCAGTGGCCAAGTCCGGGAAATTCCTCGCCGTCATCCACTTCCCTCCAAACCCTTTTCCATTACCACCCGCCTCTGATCTCCTGTCTCTGTCCTTCCTGCTTCCAGTTACCCTCCCCTTTCAATCCCTGTTACTCAACCCACCAAAGACATCTTTCTTTCTAAAGTATTGTCCCCATCTGTTTGCTCTTTGCCTCAAAAATATGCATTGATTCCCCAGAATTGCCCTATAGAGTAATTTGCAAATTCCTCACTTTGGCATTGAGGTTGTCTCCACTCTGCCTCTGCTACGTGTGCAGGTTTACCTCGCAGGGCTTCCCTAGCTGGGACCTGAGCTCCCATTCTGATCATGTCGCACACTCCAGTGACTCCAGACCTCCGCTTCTTACATGCACTTCACTGCTAGTCCTTCCCTCCCTCACCAGGTCGTTCTTGAACTCCCACACATCCTTTGATGTTCACCTTTTATATATCTGTTTTTAGAGACAAGATCTTGCTCCGTCACCCAGGCTGAAGTGCAGTGGCACGATCAGAGCTCACTGCAACCTTGAACTCCTGGCCTCAAGCGATCCTCCCACCTCAGCCTCCCAAGATGCTGGGACTACAGGCATGAGCTACGGTGCCCTGCTCAATGTCATCTTAATGCCTTCTACCAGGAAGCCTTTTCTGATGTGCCTAAGCTACAGATACTTTATCACTTTGATTTTCCAGGACATGCTTTTTTACATGTACTTTATGACCAGTATCATAATATGCCTATAATAATCAAAAGTATTGATCATATTATTTCTTCAGATTTTAAACTGTAAAAATGCAAAAATTATATCTTACTGATCTTTGTATGAGGTTAATTAAATATCCATCTACTGGGATCAAATTAAAAGGTTATTTTACAAAATTATGGAGTCTTAAATATAGGGTAATTATCCATCTACTTGGAAAAGTTTTGTACTATCATAGTTCAAGTGAGTGAAAGAAATGAACATTCTCAGACACTTCTGTCTCCATTGTTGTGTGATCTAAAGAAAGTGAGCTTCATTCTTATAGCTGATTTATAAGAGAAGTAGTGTGGACAAACCAACCCTATAAATTATCCAAAAAGTATTCTGACCCAATAAAGTGTGTTATAATTTGAAAATATTTGTTGATAAGTTATGTTATTATAAATTTTGTGATTTATACCTTGATGCCCAAGCAGGCACAAATACCCACCTTATAACTATAGAATGGTTAATGTTACTCACCTGCCCTGATCTGTGCCTTTGCAATGTTCATGGTGGACTAGATTTGACAACCTAAAATTATTTTACTTAACTTTCACTGACCAAGGCAATTGACTGGGTATACAGTAATCACCCCACCCCGAGCCCTTATCCGCATTTTGCTTTTCATGGTTTTCAGTTACCTAAAGTACAAGAAGATATTTTGAGAGAGAGAGACCACATTCACATAACTTTTATTAGAATATATTGTTATAATTGTTGTTTTATTATTACTTATTATTGTTAATCTCTTACTATGCCTAATTTATAAATTATCATCATAGGTATATATGTATAAGAAAAAACACGCCTGGCACAGTGGCTCACACCTGTAATCCCAGCACTTTGGGAGGCCGATGCAGGTGGATCACCTGAGGTCAGGAGTTCAAGACCAGCCTGGCCAACATGGTGAAACCCCATCTCTACTAAAAATACAAAAAAATTAGCCAGGTGTGGTGGCATGCACCTGTAATCCCAGCTGCTTGGGAGGCTAAGGCAGGAGAATTTCTTGAACCCAAAAGGCAGAGGTTGCAGTGAGCTGAGATCATGCCACTGCACTCTAGCCTCTAGCCTGGGCGACAGAGCAAAGCCCTGTCTCAAAAAGAAAAAAAAAAGAAAAAAAGAAAAAACAGAGTGTATACTATCCAAATACTCAGGGTGATAGGAAGTGTCTAATGAGGATAAGGATGGGACTAATGTATTAATTATGTGAAGGGCTGAATAGTAGAGGAAAGATAGAAAGATGCGTTAGGACTCAAAAGATCTGAGTTCTAGTCCTGGTTCTGCAAACTCACAGGTTGGATGAATTACTTAATATCTAAATTAATATCTAAAGGGCTACTCCATGAACACACACACACACATACAAAGTCATACTGCTGGACTTTCTGAATTTTAAAGAGAAAATAGAAGAATAGCCTTAAATGTCTTAAAGTAACCAAATTGAAACTATGATTTAAGTATGATTATTCACAACTTTAAGCTGTATAAAATTGTAATTATTTGGGAGAAGAATATTAATTTTCTACTCATTTGATGTTATAATGCAGTATGAATAATTCAAATAAAGTAGACAAAATAAAATTAGAAAGAAAGAACCACAATACAAACTTGGAATAATACAAAACAAAACAAAACAAAACACACAATATAAAATGCAATAAAACTCAGAACAATAACCAAGTCACCACTACCACTTGTATAAAACTACAGAGGCACATGGAGTAATGACAAAATAAACCAGGGCTACCATTCTGGGTGATACATAATTATAGTAACGCAAATGCAAGCAATTCTGAGCCAACATGAAAAATCATTGTTTCTCAATATTTTTGTGCCTATGGAAAATTTTTGTTTTAGTGCTTAAGAAAAGCAGTTTTGGGGCTGAAGTTTATTTCAGTTTATTTTATTCTTTAAAAACGGACTTTTATTCCCATTGAATAAACAGGGTATAAACTACTAAAATACAATAAACTCCAAGTCAAGAAGCTTAGAGGTTTGACTCTGTCTCAGGTTGAAATGAGCCCTGGCTAGTTCATGGTTTACCAGTAAACTCTTCTTCATGGATATAGAGTGTGAACTGCTATAACACCATCTTCATTCAAAAAGACTAACCAGAAAGAAAAAAATATATAGAATTTATGCTCTATGTTGAAGGAACAAGGAAAAAAAAAGAAGGTAGAAGAAAGGGAAGGAGAGGGAGAAGGAAGGAGGGAGGCGAGAGAAAAAGAGAAAGGAAGGAAAGAGACAGAGAAGAGAAGAAGAAAAGATAGACCAAAAAAAAAAATTTTTTTTTGAAATGGAGTCTAGCCCTGTCGCCCAGGCTGGAGTGCAGTGACGCCATCTCTGCTCACTGCAAGCTCCGCCTCCCGGGTTCACGCCATTCTCCTGCCTCAGCCTCCAGAGTAGCTGGGACTACAGGCTCCCACCACCACGCCCAGCTGATTTTTTGTACTTTTAGTAGAGATGGGGTTTCACTGTGTTAGCCAGGATGGTCTCGATCTCCTGACCTCGTGATCCGCCCGCCTCGGCCTCCCAGAGTGCTGGGATTACAGGCATGAGCCACGGCACTCGGCCAACAAAAGAAAATTTTTGGAAGAAAGATGAGGAGTTAACAAGCCTGGAGAACTTAAGTGATTTCCCTAATTTCTTTCAGAATCTTGACAAACTTTTTCTCTTCCATACCTGAGTTCTTGGCATCTTACTTTTATTATAGCTTCACTAGGGACGTGATTGTACAAGGATGAGGCATGATCATGAATAAAACGAAGTTGGAACCCTAAGCCTAATAGTAATGAAAGGTTTCCTGTAAATGTCCAAACAAATGTACCGGGTCTGTGCAGGAATACACCAATGATGTTTCAACATACTTAAGGCAGACACATACCCGTTTCCCTGCCTAAGATGTTCCACTGGTTTTCCATTTTTTACAAGAAACATGATCCATAAGGCTGTCCAAAAACCGCTTAACCCTACAAAATCTTCTGCAACAGCACACAAAATATTCTGACGTAATACCAAAAGACATAGTTTCCTGTGTGTGTTCACCGGAGAACGGAGGAGAAAAGATCATTTCAAGTAAAGGATGCAGTGTTGACTGAGAGGTGTCAGAGGGTGTGACCTGTTCTCTGCGAAGTCTCCCCTGACCTCCCGGAAGAGTGAACACTCTCTCCACCAGAAAACCTCTGACCCATAGCTTTCTTATCTTACGGCGCTTATCTAACAATCTTAGATCTCTCATTTATGTAGGTGCCTTCTCTACTGAACTGGAATCATTTCTGAAATAAGAAACTCTAACAATGTGTCTGATACATGTTCATAATAATAGTTAATACATGCATCAGGAATTCAGAATAATTCTGCTATTGCGAAGATTGTACTGAGCTACAAAAATAATTCCTTCCATTTGTAAAACATTCATTGCTTAAGAGGCACATTCACAAATCTTATATTTTACCATTAGATCTGTCAAGATATTTTTATCTTCAACTTCAGGTTAAGAAAAGTGTTAATAGACTAGATTAACTAATGTGATTAACTAATTAGATTAACTAGTTGAGAGTTTCATAAAAGTGAATTAACTTCTCTAGGCCTCAGCTTTTCTACTTATAAAACAAAAATATTTCATGTGAGTCTCTTTGAAGTCCCTCTAGCTCTATAGCAAGCAGCCAAATGGAAAAGTATAAGCAGCCAAAATTGCATTGTTGTATTAATAAAATGAAATAAGGATCAGATAAACTCACAGAATGAGAACTGTCATCATCTGTAGGAGTTGTTGGCTCTTTCTGCAAATCCTACAGATGACAACAAGAAAGAAAAACTGTTAGAGAGTTTAGAGAGGAAAGAGGAACCACGAAGAAGGACCAAGTAGTTGCAAAGGATACCAAAAATAAAAAATAAAATAAAATAAAAATTGAGAATGAATAAGCTTAATTTATACTGCCTAGGAATCTCTCTTTTATTTTATTTTATTTTTTTTTTTCTGGAGACAGAGTTTCAACCTGTCACCCAGGCTGGAGTGTAGTGGCATGATCTCAGCTCACTGCAATCTCTACCTCCCGGCTTCAAGCAATTCTCCTGCCTCAGCCTCCCAGGTAGCTGGGATTACAGGCATGCGCCACCACGCCTGGCTAATTTTTGTATTTTTAGTAGAGACGGGGTTTTGCTGTGTTGGCGAGGCTGGTTTTGAACTCCTGACATCAAGTGATCCATCCACCTCTGCCTCCCGAAGTGCTGGGATTACAGGCGTGAGCCACTGCACCCGGCCTAGGAATGTTTTTTCACAAAAAACACACAGGACATTTTTTTTTTTTTTAATTATACTTTAAGTTCTATGGTACACGTGCACAACGTGCAGGTTTGTTACATATGTATACATGTGCCATGTTGGTGTGCTGCACCCATTAATTCATCATTTACATTAGGTGTATCTCCTAATGCCATCCCTCCCCCCTCCACCCAACCCACGACAGGCCCCAGTGTGTGATGTTCCCTGCCTGTGTCCAAGTGTTCTCATTGTTCAATTCCCACCTATGAGTGAGAACATGAGGTGTTTGTTTTTTTGTCCTTGTGATAGTTTACTGAGAACGATGGTTTCCAGCTTCATCCATGTCCCTACAAAGGACATGAACTCATCCTTTTTATTGCTGCATAGTATTCCATGGTGTATATGTGCCACATTTTCTTAATCCAGTCTATCATTGATGGACATTTGGGTTGGTTCCAAGTCTTTGCTATTGTGAATAGTGCCGCAATAAACATACATGTGCATGTGTCTTTATAGCGGCATGATTTATAATCCTTTGGGTATACACCCAGCAATGGGATGGCTGGGTCAAATGGTATTTCTAGTTCTAGATCCTTGAGGAATTGCCACACTGTCTTCCACAATGGTTGAACTAGTTTACAGTCCCACCAACAGTGTAAAAGTGTTCCTGTTTCTCCACATCCTCTTCAGCTCCTGTTGTTTCCTGACTTTTTAATGATTGCCATTCTAACTGGTGTGAGATGGTATCTCATTGTGGTTTTGATTTGCATTTCTCTGATGGCCAGTGATGATGAGCATTTTTTCATGTGTCTGTTGGCTGCATAAATGTCTTCTTTTGAGAAGTGTCTGTTCATATCCTTTGCCCACTTTTTGATGGGGTTGTTTGTTTTTTTCTTGTAAATTTGTTTGAGTTCTTTGTAGGTTCTGGATATTAGCCCTTTGTCAGATGAGTAGATTGCAAAAATTTTCTCTCATTCTGTAGGTTGCCTATTCACTCTGATGGTAGTTTCTTTTGCTGTGCGGAAGCTCTTTCGTTTAATTAGATCCCATTTGTCAATTTTGGCTTTTGTTGCCATTGCTTTTGGTATTTCAGACATGAAGTCCTTGCCCATGCCTATGTACACAGTACACTTTTTTATTCAAGCACATGGAATGTAAAAAAATAATCTATCATGCAATAAGCCACAAAAAAAGCTTCAATACTCCCCCTAAAATCAGTATCATATAGACTTTTAGCTCTTATCACAACACAATAAAATCAGAAATCAAAACTAAGGGATTGCTTTGGTAATTCCATGATCCATGTTGCTGGAAACAATAAAACATATTATTTAAAAAAGAGGGTTTTTTTTGGTTAAAGAGAAAGACATAAGAAAAACTGTGAAATATTTACAGTTTAATAACAATGAAAGCTTAAAGGTCAAATTTTGGAAGTAAATTAGTACTGATGAAATTTTTAGTTTTAGAGACATTTATCAGAAACTGAGAATTACATAAATAAGTTAAGTGATTGATTACTCAAAGCACCAATAAAACACTAACCAAGTAAACCAAAGAAACAAGAAGAAAATAATAAACGATAATAGAGGGATTTCCAGTTAAAAATGGGGGATTAGATGTGTGCCTTTGAATTCACCCCCCACAGAAACCCCATAAAACAATGGTAAAAGGATCTTTTAAAGCACAAACTTATAAGGACAAAGAGAACAGAGAATGGGAGAATAACAATAAAACTTCAGAAGATGAAAAAAAAGAATGAGTATTAAATGACTTCGTGAACTAAGAAAGTAAATCCTAAACTGGCAGCAGAAATCTGAGAAACTATTCTAACTCTTTGGCAAAACCTTCCCAAGGTCCAGATAGTTTTAGCACCATATGGCTCTGAAAGTGGGGATAAGGTGAAACCAAACAAAACCGAAGAGGAGTGGTTAAAACTGTTTATGAAATCTATCTCCAGATACCCTCCTCCAGTCTGTGTCATTTCTACTCCACACAACAAAAGAACTGGAAGCTTATTCTCCAGACATAGGAAAACAGAGACTCTCTGACATGGGGGACATCAAGCCTAGTGGAAAAAAGAAATGGCATACTCAGGATAGGGGGATTAAGTGAAAGTTTACATACTGAACTTTGAGATCCCTCAGTTACCAGAGTGCTAATAGCTAACTTCATGCTATCTAGGCTGGAGATCAGAAGATCATTATCTGGCAATACTGATAAACCAGAGAGGGGAGGCCTGAAGATAATGGCATTACAGGCTCTGAGCAGCCTAGCCAGTAAAGGCCATAGGGGAGCCCACAGTTGGCAAGTCCCAACCATGAGCACAGAGCTTCTAATTCACTTTTCAAACCTCCACTCTAAAATATGATCAGGTACTGGGAATAGAAAATATAAGAAGCAAGCTGGAGGAAAAGAGATAAAACTATGATGAATATTTTTGGAGAGATGAAAGAAAATATTACATCCATGAATCAAAAACAAGATGCTGTTACAAAGGAACAATCAGAAAACATGATAAAGACCTTGGATATTAAACTTACAATAGTTAACATTAAAAATGCAATGGAAGATCTTAAACATACTGTTGAGAAAATGGAAAGGACAAAGAGCAAACAGACAAAGGGATGGAGAATAGGAGAGAAAGTATTTTGAAATTAGAAGATTAATTGCTAAAAATCAGCTAAATTTATTTCAACAACTGCAAAGACCCATAAATATCTAAAACAATATTGGCAAGGAAAGCAAAATCATTGCACCTCGTGATAACTAGGCAGCAGCCTATGCTCCTGGAAAAGTGTACAGAACCCGGGAACAGCGCCATGTTTGTAGGAACTAGCTATTTGATATAGGTGGTTCCTATATCAAATCAGAAAAGGAAATATACAAATATTGTATATTTTTCAATTTTTAAAAATTATAATTAATAGGAAATGGGAATTGGGAAGACATGTTAATTTGAATCATATGAAATTGTTGATATTTGACTGTTTTGACCTACATAATGTCTGTTTCATGAAGTTCAAATTAACGCATGAAATGATTAATGTTTGCAGATGAAAAAAGGAGAATAGATGCAGAAATGGATTAAGGTATATGATTAAACAAAAGAAAAGTATTTTGTGGATGTACAATAAGCTCTGAACTGGGAAGGAGAATAATTCAGTTCTATGCACCAATAGGTGACAATGATGCAAGGTTTGCAGACAGGCTTACAAAGTCATAACAGATGGAAAAATTACCACAATGGAGCTCAAAGTTGTTATGTTAAGAAAATCAGCAAAAATCTAAAAGAAAGAAGACAGGCGAGATAAGATATGAGAAAGCTGTCTTGGAAGAGAAAGAAATATTTAAAAGATGAATACTTATAGCTATGAGAAAGTGTAAAATTAGGTTCAGAGAACAAAAAAAAAAATCAAAGCACAAGACTTTGAGGACACAATGAAAGTTAAAACCATTTTTAATAATTCTTTGGGATATTCCCAAAACAGAAGAAAAAGACAGACTGCCATCCTTTCCTCAAAGAAATAGTGCTAACAGTGAAAGTGAGGCACATGTCCAACACTTTTTTACACCTCCTACCACCACTGCCATTATACTCATCATCATGTCAGACACATACTAAGTTCACAAAATGTGGTTAATGGAACCTAGTGGGAGGGGTGATCTTAAATGATTTAATTTTTCCCCTTGAAAGGGATTTTCCTTTGGATTGCACAGTTTCTTAAACTCCAGATTTAGAAAAAGACACAGGCTTCACATATTTTTCTGGATAAGGGTCATTATTCTTGCCCTCTTCAATAGACACTTGCAACAGTGAGAATAAAGCCCATAAATTATATATATTAGACTTGACCATGACGTGATACATCTTCTACTTATAATTTAGGTGATCTTATATAATGTGCTAGACAGTAATGTTATCATTATTTACAGAACCTTGAATGCAGCAGCAATCATCAATCTAAATGCCTGTGCATTATTTTTAAGGGAGAAGCACAGTGATCTATTAATATTTCAGGTTAATGCACATTGAGTGGGATGGAGGGTTCAAACCAGGAGATAGAAATAGAGATTTCTCTGCAGCTTCAACAGCTATCTCCTGAGCACTTTTCTACTCCCCACCCTTCCTTGGGCCACTCTTTGGTGATCCAGTAAGCTAACTTCCTCAAATATCCATTCACAGTTAATCCTTTGAAATTTTCATGAATGAAGTAAAAGGTGTAGTAAATTACTGAAGACATTAATTATGCAAGCAGCATAAAATGTTTGCCCATCATCTCGCAAATAAAGACTAAATAGTTGTTCTTGACATTATCCACACCTAAACTTAACTTCTTTTTCTGTTTCAATAGGTTTTAATATTTAACTTGCTCAAATTATGACTTGTTGATATAAATAAGAAATTTGTTTACTCTCCCCAACTGAAAGAGGAAGGCCAAATACTCAGTTATGTTCTATAGTAGGAATCTATGAATCATAGCATAATAATTGAGGCAAGTGTCTTCCATCAATCTCAGAGTTGCTGACCATTTGCAGCACGAGACCGAAATGAAAAAACTAGGTCTCTAGCAGCTCTCTGAGTCATCTTGGTGGGTAAACAGGGTTATCTTGATTGAACTCACAGAGTATCTGACCTACCCAAATGTTAACATGTGTTGAAAACCACTCTCCAGCCATGACAGAAAATGCAGGTGCTTCATAAAACCTGTTGACTGAATCAAATGAGTCTACCAATTGATATTATTTACACCTATTTTGCTCTCCTTAACCGCATAGACTCTTCCACGCCCTTCCTAATCTTTCAGATAAATAATGATGCCCCAAAATAATGTGAATTCTCTAAATATCTGCCATAAACATATTACCTAAAATACAAATGAATTTATGGTTTCTTATTACTTGGGGATTTTCCTGTGCCATTTCTTCTTACATTTGTACAGGTTTTCTTTTCTGTATACAAATGAAATAATTAGGTTCTAGATCTACATCTTTGCAAATTACAAAATGGTTTTCTAGCTGCTTTCAGAGCAATAAAAACAAGTTAGGGAACAAGGATTTAATAAGTGGAAAAAAATTAAATATATTTTTTAAAGGTTTTCAATTAAGCTGTCATTAATGAATGAGTATTTAAGATACGATTTATGAGGTGAATACACACACACACACACACACACACACAAATGCAGGATTTGCTAATTACTAGCTGTATGATCCTTATCCTTGGCAGTATACTTAATCTCTCTAAACCTTAGTTTCCTGGTTTATAAAATAAAGATAATAACAATTATTTTATGAAGTTGTAGTGAAGTTTAAACAAAAGAATGGACATAAAGGTAATTTTTCATTTTAAAGTCCCATATAAATGAAATTAGTGCTTGTATGCACTACCTACTCTGGGCCAAAGGCTAATCTTTCAGTTTGGAGAGAATATAAGAGGAATATAAGGCATACTCTCTTTCCACAACAAACTTAATATCCATTTGGGGAAGAGGAAATAATTAGAAAAAGAGTTGAGATTGCAGAAAACTAAGTTGTGTGACCCAGGTTATGTGTGCAGTAACAATTCTAAGAAGGAAGAGTTTAAAATGGGCTGGAAATTATGACCATTTTCTTTCCAAATGGAACAGGCTAAGCTTTGCCTGAACAAAGAAGCAAAGATATCTAACAGCTGCTTGCCACTCTCTGTTGCTTAAAATATCAGAGGAGTATGAGGTTTAGGCAGCTCTGAGTCATCTTCCTCCTAACTTGGTATTTATTCAGGACATAGCTCTAACCCTGATGACAACAGCATTCCTGACCTATGAGCTGCTCAAAATGCTAAGATGGTCCTGAAGGTGAAATAGACACCTCCTCCCCGTGCGGTCAGCTGCCATTCCCACTTGTGCTTCTGCAGCCTCCTCATTTTGTCACAGTGTTTTTCTAAATGAAAGAGGTCTGGACAGCTGAAGAAGAGGAACTGAAGCCAAATGAGAAATATCCTAGATTCTCTTCTTATGACAATGCTCAAGACTCACAGCTGAGGCAATTGTAGAAAGAACTGGAGCTTGGGCTTAGACCATGTGACTTTGGAAGCTTGTATATCATGAATGAAGCCCAATAAATTCAATTCAGTTGTTCAAACTCTATGCAGGCCTATTTTGATCAAAGTACTGTAACTGTTAGATATGCAAAACTTATTAAGGGAGAATAATGAAAGATATGGAGGGATAAGACAATTTAACATATATTTTATGTGTTCTCATCTCATCCAGTGGTATCTGTAAATGGGCTCTGTAATCAATATTTTTGCAGATGAGGAGGATGAGGCCCAGATGGGTTGGATAACTTGTCCAAGGTCACACAATTTATAAGCTGCAGAGGGAAAATCCAGTCCCACAAAACCCTGGCTCTAAAGCCTGTGCTCTTTACACTTACATTGTCAGAGGGAGAAATACGAACACACAGAGAGCATTTTTTTAAGAGGAGGGCTCAGGGAACAGAATATTTTCACAATTCTAGATGATGGGGTATTTTCGCAATAGGTGAACTGTGGAGGAGTAGGCTGGAGGGAGGTTGAGGCCATATGATGGAGAACTATGCTAAAGATCACCACTTTAGACTCAATTATGTAAACACTGAGGAGTCACCAGTGACTGACCAAGTATGAGGGAGTTCTGGGTATGGACAATGAGGGGGTACCCTGTCTATAAAAAATTTTAAAGCTATAATAAAACCCAGTCATTCTGATTCTAATCATCACTTCCTGCCGACATTTCTAAACAATGAAGTGATAAAATACTCCTCCTCAAAAAAAAACAAAAAAAAAAATCATTTCTGGTCTTAGTTTTAAACAATTGCTGCCATTACCATTGAGTTTTAATAATACATTGCGTGGTTTGAATTAGCACATTTTTATTATTTGTCCTTTATTAAATATTGTGTTCAACATAAAAGTTAATTCAGCAAATTCCCAGTTAAACAATTGTTCCCCAAACATACCCCACTCAGCTACAATCATTCAGGATAAATTGGGAAACCTTGGCAATTGCCTTGGGCAGACATAGCTGCAATTCTAAGTCAAAGAAACAGAACTTGAGTTATTATGGGATCACTTGGAGTTTCCTATTTTCGTTTAAATGCAAAATGCAAGTATAACATTTTTTATTTGATAGGTGCAAATTTTAGTTCATACATAAAATATCCCGAATTTGCACAATCTTTAGAATCAAAATCACTTCTTTTCATTTGTTTTAAAACAGAAGATTTAAAAATTATATTGATTGCTAATTACTACATGAAAATAATTGCATCACAAAGTGAGGGGTGTTATAAAAATGATCCAGCCAAGGTGTCAAAAATGCTGGGAATGCCACTGGAAGTCACTGAATGTTTTTGATGGCAGGGGTCACGAAAGAATGGTTAAGGTGAATCATAAAAGGCATCATCATTATACCAATCTATGTTATGTATATGTCTAGTTACCAATATGTTTTCCTAGAGAAGGAAAAAATGTGGAGTATAAGTTGTCAAAAGCAATAAAAAGTATTAAGTGGTGGAGAGTATTCTGGCATGGGTCCTTTAAGCTGCTGCATTTTCATGGTAGAATATCAATCCTACCCGCAGCCGGTCTATCCTTGAAAGCAGACAGTTCTCATTTTAAACTGCCAGCAGAGAACACTACCACTTCAGGGAGTCAGTAGGGAATGATGCAATTTGGAAATTTTTGTCACCCAATATGTTGGGAAATGTCAGTTGAGAAAATCATTATTTAGTTTTTTTTGTTAAGGACACATGGTTGTCATAACCTGTATTGTTGTTTACAATATTCAGTGCACTTCCCTATGGGAGGATTGCACATCCCTTTCTATAGAAGACTGGCCTGGCCTGATGACTGATTTGCTTCAGTCAGCAGACGTGATGACTGTTCTGGGCCAAAGTTTTAAGAGCTACTATGTGGTTTGCTGTGTCCTTTCCCCAAGTCTCTGTGATCATGAAAGCATGAAGCCTCTATTCACCAAGGGTTCCTTAATAACTTCAATGAGCAGAGCCCTTTTTTAACCCATTGTGAACATGTTGCCTGAACAAAAATTAAATATTGTAGTTTTAAGCAACTGACATTTTCTGGCACAAACTAGCCCTACCTAATTGATAGAGTAGTACTTCCATTTGGGCAGATACTCTCATATCTATTCCCAAATTTAGACGGACTAGAGGAAATTATTTCATAGAACTCCTGTATAAATATCAGTAGAATAGCTTTTACTGAACTACATTTGATGTGAAGATTGTTCATACTGAAAGACACTGTAAACACACCTCATGAAACTCAAGCTGGTCCACGCTTAAGAATTGTCATGAATGAGAGGCATTATGCAGTCATAACTTGACGAACATCCTCAAGAGGTCTTTGCCTGTATTTTGCATTAAGAATCGTTACAGTTCTCCTGACCAGTGTGAACTATTTCTGTCACTTAAACACTATCTATTGTGTACCTGATCACGTACCTAATTTATTTCAGGTTAGTTGCCAGGAAGCTTAGGCCCAAATTTTTGGCAAGTGTGCAAGTGTTTGCAGGATCTGTTTTCAATTTAGTCTTAATTTTAACTCTATTTTATGAATCTGGTTTCGTGTTCCTTTTTTTAACAATTTTTAATGATATGTTGTATTTAATCTCATTAATCTTTTCAAATCCTTTAAAAAACAAGAGTGGATATAAATAAATTTTATAGAGAATATCATTGCCATGTGACTGACTCTTTCTAAACATGTAAATGTCCTCAATCTACATCATGTCACCAAAATTGCTCCTAAAAAATATCACAATTTAGTAGACGCTCCCTTAAACCTGAGCCCTGAATAGCTCATGGCCACGTCAAATTGAAGAGGTTTTCATTTGAGAAAAAAAGTTCTGCCAGCTGTGTTTGCTTTAGTAGTTTCTGTTTGCTTGTTTGTTTCCAGAAAACCTTCAGGGTTCTAATTTTTTTATCTAATTAATATAATTCTTATACTTAATTGAGCTCTCCTTCCTACTGAGTAAAACTAAGCACTATTAAATCCCATAAAGGAATGGAAGACATATTCCTAGGCTTCTGAAACTTTTCATAGGCTAGCTGGGGAGTTCAGTAACTAAAGCAACAAACAAAAACAACTCAGAAGACACAAAAATTTTCCAGGCCAACTATGGACCCAGAGGCTGGGGAAACTTGGAATAAAGGGGTGGAATAAAGGGATGGTTAGTGTAAGAATAGGATTAATTGGAGGAGGCTTTCTGGAGGAGGTAAAAGTTGAGCCATGTCTATTCATCACTATTCCCTCAAAGCTTCCCTTATCACTTTCCTCCCCCTCCTCCCTTAAACATTAAAAAAAAAAATCTAGCAATTAAAATGCCTGGCTCAGGGAGACTAAGAGCTCAGCCTTATCCCATACCAAGGAGCTATCTGAAGTTGGGCCTCAGGACCCCTAAGGCTTCATGCTGGCTTAGGTGCAGTCTGCCATTTGTTGACAGACTCTTTCCCAGCACCGAGTATGTTGGGGTCACTGGGAAAGAGGAAACTTATGAATAAATTTGAAAAGGGGTCTGAAAATTTAGATGAATGCCAAAGGAGTCCTTTGTGAATAAAATTAAGCAGTCATTGCCACAGAGGACAAATGTTTTAACTGACTCTGGTCCACACAGCCTCCTAAGGTTTCCTCCAGGAGGCAGAGGCATGGGTCTGTACTAAATGGCTTAATTTTCTTAATCAACTATTTCATTGTGGGTTTTACATTTTATTCCCATGCCTATTTTTTTTCCATTTTGCCATAATACAGCTCTAAGTACCGTGGCAAACATTTGACAGTTTGCTCAGCAGGTGCTGGGCTCTGCAGAGCTTGCGTAGCTCTACCTTTTATTAATTGGGTTTCAAAATGTGTTCTTGTGTGAACAGAAGCTAAGATGGGACTATTGTACCTGTCAACAGGAAGCTGGGCAAAATAAAATATTTGGAATGTGTTTTAAAATAACTCATTGTGTGCTTGATCGGTAGAGACTTTAGAAGAGAAATATTCTTTAATGTTGAAATAAATAATCATACAATCAAAATTGCAATAAAATTAAAGAAATGATGGGGTTTCTTCAACGTTCTTCAGTATTTGATTACAACGAGAACATTCTCTTTGTGCCCAATAGATTATGCAATGATGAGATATTTCTTAAAAAGCATTTTAATAAAAAAATCTAGAGGCTTGGGGATGTAGTAACTACTTGGAAAACCAACAAATAGGCCTCTCTAAATACGTCTGGATGTTTCCAATTTAATTTTTTATATCCATTTAAAAGTTTTTTTCCTTATCAAGAAAAGCTCTGGATCCAAAATTTCACATTCCAGCTTTAAAAAGCTCTGCCTAGCCTTGACCGTCTGAGGAATATATTTTTCTTTTGGTAAAGCAAAAGGATCTTTGTGATTCTTTACCTTTTTTAATATGTGTGCTTCAAATGAAATGAACTTTAATGACATACATTCTAACACTCTCATTTAGGGCAGGGGATCAAAGGGAGGTGAAGAGCGAGCAGTAAAAGTTGACGAAAAGCTCAGAAATGTGTCAGGCCCTCTCTTGTCATTATCATTGTCATTTCCATCATTAGCTCTACTCAGCTATAAAATAGTGAATGGTGTCTGTCTTCTCTTGAGGGACTGGGTAGGCAGTTCCCCTAAAAAGGGTTGTGTTCTGAAGTTTAAGTATGGTGAAAACAGAGATGAAGCCCTAACAATCTTAAGGTGAAAGGCTGAAGAGATAAAGAAATCTTTATGTTTGTTTCCAATTAATAACATAAGGTATTGTTATTGTAAAAGTCTTGAAGAGTTGTGAAAATGAGGACGATGTAAAAAACAAAAAGCCCCTGAAATTCTACTCCAAGAAATGACCACTGATCGGTCTATTCCTTCGTGAACTTTCTTACATGCATCCTACACACACACACACACACACACCCAACACAAAGACACACATATACTTTTTTAAGAAATAAAGATGTAGTTATATTAAGCTGTGTGTCTCAGCTTGCTTTTGCATAATTGTCATTATAAACAAGGACAAGATTTGTGTTTGATGGATAAAACTGCCACATCCTTTTAATGTCTGCCCAATATTTCCCCAAAGGGATGGAAAATAATTTTTTAATCCAATTCTTATTGACAAACTTTCATGATGTTTCTAATATATCACTATTACACTCACTTGGGTGAATATTTCTGGAGAATAAATTTAGAAAAACAGAACTATGGAGGGAGAAGTTTAAAACTTTGCTACATAGTTCCAAGTTACTGCCCAAAAAGTTGTATATCCCTGTCAGCAATATATGAGAAAGTACACTATTCCACATATTTTTAAGCTTTGCTAATCTGAAAGATAAAAATGTATCTAATTATTATTTAAATTTACATTTTTAGCTGCACTGAGGTAATTTATACATTTACTTGGAATGTTTCCAGTACTAAGTCATCTCACCGAGGAATACAGCGCAGTTTTGTATTTATTAAGTCCTCCTTCATGATTGTCAGGAAAGTTATTTTATTTTTCTGGTAGACGTCTTGCAAAGAGCTTATTAAATTTTGATGTATTATATACTTTTATTACTGACGAACTGGGATTGTTAAAAATTATATTACCAAGTAATTTTGCAAATATAAACCTATTGACATTTAAATTTATTTTATATCTAGCCACTTTCCTGAATTCTATTAGTTTTAGTACTAAAAGTTTCAGTTAGTTTTTTGTTTTGTTCTTAGGTAGACTATCATAATGCTGCAGGTAATAAATTTTGCCTTTATTTTCCAATAAATATGATGTAATCATAATGGTCATCCTCGTCTAATTTTGGAATTCAGTGATAAACTGTCTAGTTTTTCACTGCTTATGATAGTGTTTTATTTTATCATCTGTTTTGGGCCTTAGACCACTTTGAGAATCTAAACAAATCTTTCTTTCAAAGCACATGTGCTGCACAAACAAGCAAAATTTTCATATATTTTTAGTTGATTCATACACCCCTTGAGACCGATGAACACACTCACACAAAAACACACCACGGAACAGACTCAACTGACATAACTAAAGTTGCTTCAACAGGACTGGCCAAAAAGAACATTTCCAAGTAGGTGAAGGGTGTCAACTTAATGCAGCAAGCATTTGTCCAGTTCTCTTTCATTAGGGGTTCTAGTTACCCAACAGAAGGGTTAGCTTTCCAGTGCAATTAAAAACAGACATTCTGCAAGGCAATGGCTGTAAACTCTCCTTGAATTACTCTCAGTCTATCCAGAAAGAGAGGCAGATAAGTAAACAGAGCAACATGAAAGTGATATTAAAGATGTGTGTGTTCTGGATGACAGCATACCTAGATACTGCCTTTCATCAACTGCAAGATGTTTAACAGAGAATGTGTCTTTTGGAGTGAGACTAAAAAAATGATATTGAAGACATAAAGACATTCAAAAAAAAAAGCAAAGGTAGTTTGGGCTGATATATTTTTAGAATGATAGGTAGTCCCTTGAGCTTGGAACACAGAAAAAGTGCAAAGATTTTCGGTGCACTGTTGGAAATGACTTTGTTTTTATGGTATCCTCAGCCAAAATAACATAGTGTTACAAATCTTGCAAAATAAAGATTCCTCAGAAACCTCACACACATTGCATAACTCTTCAACTATTTTGTTTCAGGGTAGGAACCTCATAGATATTCTCAGTCTTACCATTGACTTACCAATTTAATCCTTTTGTTCCTTTCTTATTTAACTGATCCAGAATATTATGGCCTGCTGAAAATGCCTGATAGCTCTCTTTGTCTGGTACAAATTTCAGAAACTTCTGGATGAATGCACAGTGGGAGTTGTTAGCAGTGGCTGGAAATTTAGTGTGAAAAAGCCAGGTTTGGGAGATTTACCAAGAAATATCAATAATCTACTTTACATCCATACATAGGAAAGTATATGTCTCTTGGGAATATTCACTCATCTTCTATTTACCACAGTTAAGCTCCTTGGATGGTTTGTCCATGAACTGCATGCCTCTTTTCCCATTGTTTCTGTCAATTCATTCTCTTTCTTGTCTCAGTCCCTTCTATATTAAGATTTCCTCCATGCTTTTCCCCCATCTTCACTATTTCCAAGCAATCTTCAGAACTAGTCATCAGATCAGTTTGCACACCAAAAATCTTCCATATTTTGTTTGTCCTTCACTCTCAACTGAATCAGAATATGGAGGGTGGGGTGTGGCAGAGAGGGGTTTGTGGCAGACATCGGTACTTTTTAAAGGCTCCCCAAAAACGAATCTCATGAACAGCCACCACTGAGAATCACTGGAACCAACAGCATCCCTCATTAAATCCTCATTGTACCCCTCACTACTTAGTTCCCTCGTTCTGTAACCTGTTTCCAAATAGGCTTTGAGTCTCCCTTTTTCTAGTAAACAGTCAATAGCTGCATTCTGCTGTAGAAATGACCACTATTACACCAGATTTTCTTATAATTATGAATGCCCATGAGTTTTCACAATTAAGATGCTGAAAGCATATGTGAAAAAGAAAAACATCTTCAATGGAAATATAGTTTCCCGTGATTTTTTCCCCTCCTTTATCTCCCCAGTGTAAAATTACTGAGCTCTCTTTGTGCCTTGTCCATTCGTCATTTGTTACTTCACCCTAATTTATGAATTCATGTGATGGGCAACATATTTATACAGTATGATTACAATGGCACTGATACAGGAATTTTGATGCTCAAAGCATATTAAGAAAAGAAAAAAGCAACAATAATGATGAGGAATTCCTAAAAGAATTCCTCAGGCCTTTAGAAAATGCTTATGTGTAAAATATTTCCTAAAGTATTCCATCTTATAACGGCTAAGATACTCTACTGTGAATGCAAAGCACATCTATTTGATTATTTTCTTTTCCTCGTGTCCTTAGTTGTATCTGTATCCTTTAAATCAGTGTTGCTTTAGTAAACTCTTTGTTAGTATTTGCCAAATTATCCTTGGATTCAGCTACCTTCCATTGTGTTATTATTGTAGTCATATCCTCAAAGTGTATTTGTAATACATTTTTCACAGATGATCCTAAAACAAGCTGTAATTAAGTATATAATTATAGCATATATAGTAGAAGGATTATTTTTTTTTTTAAATGCCAAGTAGCTTGTAAGGCCTCTGGAGAATTCTGAAATACACAAAACAAAAGCCATCATAAACTTGCTCTTTTTTTTTTTCAAGACTGGCTCCTTTTAGTTCTGCTGTCTCCTGATTCCTCATTCACAAAGTGTCACACAATAGATGATCACTGGATTCATGATACATGTGATGGCAGAGTCGACCTTTTTTTTTTTTTTTTTTCTGGACTGTGTTTTGCTCTTGCTGCCCAGGCTGGAGTACAATGGCATGATCTTGGCTCACCGCAACCTCTGCCTCCCGGGTTCAAGTGATTCTCCTGTCTCAGCCTCCCGACTAGCTGGGATTACAGGCATGTGCTAACACGCCTGGCTAATCTTTTGTATTTTTAGTAGAGATGGGGTTTCTCCAGGTTGGTTAGGCTGTCTCGAGCTCTTGACATCAGGTGATCTGCCCGCCTCGGCCTCCCAAAGTGCTGGGATTACAGGTGTGAGCCACTGCACCCGGCCTGAGTCAAACTTGTATGTGTTGACTTTATCAGGCTATATTTCTCTTACTACATTAATAATTTCATTGAATAAGTTCCAGTTAAGTGATAGTGCTTTACGGGCAATACATTTCCCCAAACCAAAATGTCATATTTATACTTTAAAGTAATTAAAAACAATTAAATATTATAGTCAGTCAGAAACAATTTTTCTAATCTCAATTGATATCATGCCTACAAATAGCATAAATTTATTTCCATGCAAAAGCTCTTCAATCCTGTACTAAAAACTAAAACCTGAGCTCTATTTTTGGCTTAGCATTAATTTCCTGCTGTAAGTCTTCCAGTTTCCACATTTATGAAACCAGCAAACTAGAGAAAAATAAACGGTTGTGTCCTTGAAGCCTAAGGACCTCAGGAATTAACGAGTTAATAATTTACACACTGCACATGTTCCTTAGGGGGAAATAGCCTTCATAACACACCACAAGTATAAAGTTAAAATAACTAAGGATGATAGAAGCAGTGAACTCCATTTATTTTGTGATGTGTATGGCATTTTGATTCTACAAATTCTGCCTTAACATATGGTAGCATTTAGCCAATACTCCTAATAATATTTATCAGTAGATTGAGAATTAGCTCACAAATACAATTCAGGAAGTTTATTCTGGTGATTTGTTTTTCATGTTCTGTGAAATGAATTGCATTAGAGGTCAGAGTAAGGGCCTTAAAGGGGCACTTCTTTAATATTTACAGTGAAGTTGATCTAGTTGAACATTGTAATGAGATACACACAACTGGCATCTCTTCTGGGAGTCAAATGCTGTCACTTTCTGCCCAGTTAGCCAAATTGTTGCATAATACGCAAAGATGGAAAAGGTCAGAGCAAATGGTCTCTGTGTTTACTGTTTTTCATTTTTAGCCACGGAAAAGAGGTAAACAAACTACTGTATGTGAGGACAAAGCAGGAATCGGAACCTAACTCCATAGCTGGCTAAATCTGTTCTCAGAGATCATTGCAACATGAATGCAATTCCTACCAAGTGTACTTAATTTGATCCTGCAAACCCTTAACCATTTTAGTGATTTGAAAAGAAGAGAAGAAAGAAAAATAACTGTTATCAGTCAAGCTCAAGGCAGTCAGCTCTCAAGGTTGATATCAACTCCCCAAATACATCACCAAATACCTTCATATCTCAATTTTCTCCTCCACAACTCACCTCTCATATTCCAGCTACCTCAGCCATCCACACACACACACACACACACACACAGTGAGAGAGAGAAGCAGATGGAACCACACAACTATCCCAACAACACTGGAGCAAATTAACAACTTAGAAAAGATGTACAAAAGGTTAAAGAGGAACAATTTGGGCTGAATAATTTTTTTAAAAGAAACACAAATTCACATATACTTTTCTAGGACACTTTCCTAAGTCTTTGCAAAACTTCTATTTAAAAAAAGAATGAAAGTACTTCATATTAAGGGTTTTTAAAAGTTAGTAATCATTTGAACATGTTTTTAATTACAAAATGCAATTAAAGTTTATTTGTGACCTACTAAAGAAGCTTCCTGCATCAGAAAAAGAGAATGAAAATGCTTGTTAAGGAGTCTATGCCTTGGACATCAGAGCATTCTAGGATTTTAAGATGGAGAATTCTCTTACAAAGGAAAGACTGTTATATTAGGTGTGACTACGTCAGAAAAACATTAAATTTTTCATTTGCTCCCGAAGGGGAAGCATTTTAATTCAAGTGACTAAATTTTTTTTTTTCACTCAGCAAGAGATTCCTCAATCCTCTCACGCTTGTAAAGATTTTGAGATTTTTACTTCTCTCTCTATGGCAATAAGTTGTCTATCTCTAATTTTCACCTAGCTTATTTTTTTCTCTGCCAGTGAAGTTTGGCTTAACTCCCCTTTTTAGAATGTGTAAACAAATACATTGATTATTATCTAACCCATTTTAACTAAAAATAGCTAAGTTCATATTAAAATAAAACATATACACCACAATACTTATGTGTCAATTCTTTGAGCATTCATTTTCCTGACAACTATACATTTTCTTTGCACTATAAGCACCTGAGAATGTATGCTAGGATGTGCATTTTGCATGCCTAAAAGCACTTGTATTATTACGAGTGTGTTCATTCTACATTCCGCAGAGAATTAAAGCACCTAGAACATTAGTGGTGGAGTTATCAGATATCAAAGAATTTCCCCATGAAAAGAGTCTGGTGTCATCTGAAAGCAAATAATTTGTGTCCCTCCACTACATAAGCAAATAAGGCCTCTGGGCAAGAGAAATAGTTTTCCTGACATCCAGACGGTAAAGCTCATTCACTGCATAAAGCATGTTTCTCCTGTTTTCACAAAATTTTAAGAATGCTAGCTATGTGCTTCCCAGACCATAGCAGATTAGAAACTGCAAAAGGAAAAGAGATGGAACTGAGTAATAGAGTAGGCACCCCAAGAATGGCAAGGATTAATAGCTAACAGAAAAACTACTAAAAGCAGACAAATAAAATATAGTAATTTGAGATAATATAAAGATTTATTGAAAAGGTGAACTGCTTCAAACTTTTAATGGGCCATAAGTGCATTGGTACATTTATATTTATAGTTATATCTGAGTCATAAAAATAGTTATGTTTAATATACCATTTAAGGTGTTTAAGAAAGCAGAGAAATTTCAAGTATAATTATGTTTCCAATAAAAATAATTCAATTTTTTAAAGGTTTGAAGTTCAAAAATACAACTTTCAGATATTTAGGAAGTTTAGTTTTGCAGCACACCTTCTTTTCTTGCAATCATAGAATTAAATGAGGTATTGGCATAATATAACTTTAAAGTTTGACTATTTTTGTTGAGGTAAAAAATTATCAAGAGTTCAAGTGAAAGACTAGGAGAAGTTTTATCTAGAAGAGACTAAGCCTGTTGTCACATTGAAAATGTTTTCCTGGTCACCAGATAAATGCAGTGAATAAGAACAGATTTTGTCAATTGTCCAGATTTCATTGTATTTTACTAAATTAACAATGTTCACACAGAGAGGATAACAGCTGAGTGAACCCCTAAGTTATGGGGGTTGTCAGAGGAGAGGATGCCTTGCTACCACATTTATTGCCTCGTTTGTCGAGATCTTGCATTTTTCCAGGCCCAGGAGATTGTTAGTTTTAAAAGCCTGTGACACTTTTTAGACAATTCACTCTTACATAAATGCATGCATGCCCATATAGAAGTGTAAACCATTTCTGGTCTCATATTTTTGCAAGGGGCAGAGAAGGAGGAGATTGAGCTGGATAGTAGTGTCTAGGTTAGATATATTAGGAACCATGCAAAACTGGTTAAATATGAGTTTTCTTAACCACAGCAATCTGAAAAAAAAATTAGCTAGCTCATGAACCCAATCCATAGTCAACATTCACTAGCTGTTTAATTTGGCCATGTTTCTCTCAGATGAGACACCTGGGCTGCTGATCACCATTATCCCATTATCTCACCATTATCCCATATTGTGTGTGTTTAATCCCGTCATATTTTGTGGCAGATTGGCAAACTAATATCACAAAATACCAGTAACACAATAACACTTAATGTCTATTGCTCAAATGAGGGGAATATTCAATGCAGGTTGGATCACACTGGCCAAGCTGATGACTTAGATCTGATCCAGATGTCTGAAGTCATTTATAGCCAATTCTCTAGTCTGGCCAATTAGTCTTAACATTGAAGCAATTGACTTACCTGATGACAGTCTGAATCAACAGATAATTTATGACCTGAACTTCTGTAATTATTTTAATAGCCTTTTCATACCCTTTTTATTCTATTTATCGTAATAGGAACATTTAAAATGAGAACCTTCACTAAAGGAAAGAGATGTGAAGTTTTTAAAGAAATATTTTTTTAAAGGAATCAGAGACTTGCCCTTTGAAGAAAGTCTATATTGAAAAATGCCCACATTCTTCCTTTTAGCGCATTAGTTTGGAAATATTTTGGACTTATTTTCACCATTTTGAAGTATTACTATCTCCTAAATTGCAACTTGTTTATTGCCTGTACTAAGAAAACCTTCAAACATCTCGAAGATTAATTTCCTCTTCATTATCTTACTATTACTAACAATGGGAACTGAAAGAGAAGTCGTTCCTATAATCCTGAATTTTTCCTCACTAATAGGCCAAGGATTCTTGACTTTGAGAGGCCAGTTTGCAGCCAAAATGGTGCCAGCCCGTGGGCACTCTGCGTTCATTCACCCCCTACTACAGGAGGGTCTCTCAGAATCACCAACATTGATGACAGGCAAATGTCATGACCACACAGTGGTGGCCTAAGAAAAAACATGGGATAAGGCAAGTTTTTGTGAAGAAAATGGAATAAATAAGTTTTTTTAGTTCACTTAGCTCACTAAAGAAACTCTGACTCAATATTAAACTGCTATACTTTCAACATACCATTGAGAATACCAAAGAAAATATTGCCTGGGGAGATACATGCTCAAACCTTCTCGTCTGCAGCTGCTATCAATTATTCTGCCCCAATGTGACCAGAAATCTCAGTTTTCAATAGAGAAATATGAGTTGTAAAAGAATCCTTATTGGCCACCCCTACATTCCCCTCCCCACCCCCACCTCTTGATTCTGTTTTGCTTTTCAAACCTTTTGAGTGTCCACGTACTTTGTATCCTAGCCCACTGGGAAGTTAGAAAAGCAAACTTAGTTAGTTTTAGGGCACAGGAGAGGTTTTGTGGCTTTCAGAGATTCTCCGTTGGATTACAAAAGCTCATAAAAGGGTACCTTCACCCTAAATGTTATATAAACAGAGTTCTGACGGTGTGTGTGATTTACACTCTTACAGAAGATCTTGAATCTTCCTTTTCTCCATGCCGGAAGATAAGTGAAGGACAAAAAAGCTATTTAGAAGAGTTAACCTGATCATTTTTTAAAAGATGTGTGCAAATCATTGAGGCTGGGATCCCGTTTGTCAACCAGATTGTCAGGAAATAATTTATTACTGACAAGAACAAAGTGTGCAGCTGGATACCCCAAACAACAGCATGCTAAATGAGCCAGAGACTTGTTATAAATATCTTCCCCAGGACTGCATTTCCTATAGTCTAAAATTATTCTAGAAGCAGCATGGTATAATGGAAAAAAGAACAGTCCTGGGCCTCGGGATGTTGGGGTTTTCTTTTAGCTGTTCTAATAACTAGCTTTGTTATCAAGTTATTCCACCTCCTGCTTTTTGTAAAATAAAATAAAATTATGAATGTATATACTCAATGATCTCTGAATTTCCTTCAAGCTCTAAAATTCTATATTGACAACAATGATATCTTACACGGGGAATGTTGCCACTCAAATGCTATACAAATTAATCTATGCTCACTCAAAAGATAGGAAAACAGAATTATTTTTAAAAAGGAAATAAAGGGCAGTGGTAAAATAGCCTTTTTTATTTCTGCATGAATTATATAATCAAGAAATTATTCTTTTGGTGCAGTTAGTACAGTAAATTCAAGAAGTGAAAAGAAGTTAATAACAAGAAGAGACAAAGTAATTAGGAATTAAGACTTCACTTTGGCCAAGTGCAGTGGCTCACATCTGTAATCCCAGCACTTTGGGAAGCCGAGGCAGGCAGATCACCTGAGGTCGAGAGTTGGAGACCAGCCTGAGCAACATGGAGAAACCCCATCTCTACTAAAAATACAAAAATTAGCTGGGCATGGTGGCACATGCCTGTAATCCCAGCTACTTGGGAGGCTGAGGCAGGAGAATCACTCGAACCCAGGAAGCAGAGGTTGTGGTGAGCCAAGATCGTGCCATTGTACTCCAGCCTGGGCAATAAGAGTGAAACTCCATCTAAAAAAAAAAAAAAAAAAAAAAAAAGACTTCACTTTACAAAACAGATTCTTAAAAATGAAATGGTAATAAACTAAATCTCTCTTCTTTAAATCTCCCAGCCTTTTGCTTTCGTTATATTCCCCCTTGTTTTACAGGTTTCTGCGTCTCTGTCTTCTCTTCTAGAACATAAGCTGCTGTATGGCAGAGGACCTACTTTATTCATGTTCAGACCTTCACAATGCTTTGCCCAGAAAGGCATTCAATAAATATGTATTAAATTAAATTATATTTTTAATATATTGGATGAATGTGATAAATGCTTAGCTGAAGTAATCAATCCAACACAATTTAGCTTTTTGTAAATTCGAATTTAAGATAAATCCCTAAATTCCCTTCCCTTATAAACGACATGGAGGATTATGGTTTCATGTAGAATCTGTGAAAAATCTAACCAATAAGAGAAGAGTGTTCTTATCTTGAAAGAAAACTATCAAATTGTAAGTATGTAGTTTTATTCTGATCTATTAGAATTTCTCTGTCACTCATTCATTTATTTATTCATTCATCATATATTTAATGGGTATCAGATATGCCAAACCTTTGTTTATACCACTATAAATAAGATATAGTTCCTTCTCTCAAGAGTAGAGTGTTTTTATGGTCTACAGAGAAAGAGCATCAATTACAGTACAGTGGAATAATTGTGGTGATACTGATATGCATACAATACATCGTAGCATGTAAGAAGGACACCTGAATGAATGTTGAGGATCATTGGAAGCTTCTCAGAAAAGGAGCTGGCTAAGCTGAATAGCACAGGCCAAATTTAGGTCAGTCAGGGCAAGGGCCTAAAACCTGTAGGAAAAGCCAGTGGAATTTTACATTTATTTAAGAAACTTTATATATCACTTATAATATGCCAGGCATTCTTCTACTTAAAAATAGTAACTCCTCGAATACAACAATCATAAGAGGGAACGATTACTATTCCCATTTTACAGATTAGGAACCCAAGGCACAGAGAGGATAAGTAACTTCAAAGATCAAATAGCTAACAGGTGACAGTACTGGGATTTGAACCCAGGCATTCTCAGGTAAGAGTTTATGCTCTTAGCATTCCTGATTACATGCTGCTGCTCTAAGGCCAGCTAGAGAGCCTAGCTCCTCTCCCCTCACCTCTTCCCCATTTATTCCCTATCTCAGCATTCTACGTGTTTGATTTTGCAACACTTTGCTTATCTGTGTCCTTGCATGCTATCTCATGCTGTCTCTCTTCCTTATTACATTCCAAGCATTGCACGAGCAAGGACTCTGCGAACTCATTGAGGAGTTTTAAGCAGGAGAGTCAGGCAGTCATATTTGTACTCTAGAAAGAGCACTCTGAAGTAGAGGAAAAGGACGTCATTTTCAGTATAATATCTATGATTTATCTGATGTTAAACTGGAGGTTTCAGCCCCAGCACATGCCAGAGTGTGTAGATAGACCAAGAAGCAAAAATGTTTCAAAGTGAGTGACCGAGGCCTTTTAGATGACACTTAGATGCCTCAACCACATCAAAGGTATAAAAGGGCCTATCATTGGAGATTAGAAGATAATTTTTGGAAGGGAGAGGATTTATTTTAAGAGGGCTTTGCTCTGAGTCACAACCACCCTATCTCTGCTCCAAGGGAGTGGGAGACACCCCTAACCTCCAGCCCATAAACTCAAGGAAGAATTTTCTGGAGAGAGCAATAGCAGGTGCTGGCCCCTCAACTCATGCCTGTGAATAACAACTTCAATAGGACTACTCCAAGAACTTAATGTTTGTCCTCTGCAGTTTAGGTTTGTGTCTGAGTACCACCTGAAAACCTAGAAGGCATGAGATAAACTGATTAACTTTTCTGACAGAATGCAAAGAAAAGGGGCTGTGCTGAGAAGGGGTAGCAGGTTTGGAGTCCCTGGAATCCAGAATTTGTGAGTGTAGAGCAAGGATCTGGATGAGGCTGTGCAGGAGATGCGCACACAGAGCTGAGCCAGCCAAGGCTGCCCTAGGTCCTTCTAAGAGGAGTGCCCAGGGAATCACTCACACCTTGACAGAAGCCGAAGGTTTTGCTGGTTGCAGAGGGACTAAGGGATCAGCCTAAGCAGGAAAGTGCACTGATCTGGGGGCAGACCGGAGGAGGCGGTCTTCCGGGAATCCATGAAAGCACCCATGGTAGAATGAGCCTGCTTCACCTACCTGCCAAGTCCAGAGAGAGAGAGTGATGCCAATCACCAGGTGAGCGTCAGGCAAGTGAGAACTTCCCCGCCACCCTTACAGATTCAAATGTGACAATGTCTTGAGACTTAAAGTCTCAAGACTTTATGATCTGAATGTGACCAGAGAATTTCATGGAGGCTGCCAATCGTTATAAAGGGAAGAATCCCAACTGAATCCATTTAAAGGGACAGTGAGGGACAAAAATAAAGATGCTCTATGATTACATTAGTTAATCATACTAGACATACACCCAAGGTATCCTGCCCCAACCCTGTCAAAAGCCAAAGCCACGACCTATAAGAGCTTCAGAAGCTCCAGTCACCCCTCAAATTGCCCAGGAAATCCCAGGTGCCACTCTAAGGTAATTCGTAAGGCATTTTAAGTCTGCAGGTTTCCTGCAGCAAATTGCCCCATTCAACCTGTGGCCTTGAAGCCTCAGTGTTCTCTCCTAGTCTCAGCCTGAGGGCCTGACACAGCCACCTTCTCCAAGAGGTTACTAATGAGGGCTGAGGACACTCACGCCACTCTCTGGCCCATGCACAAGGAATAAGATTTAAGCCACACAGTGCTGGGCCAGCAAACCCACGCCAGGCCTGCCTGCATCTTCAGCCTCACCTCTTGCCACGTTTTTTCCAACTTTGTTCCCACAATACAACTACCAATATTACTCACAGTTGCTTCAACAGTGGAGAATTTTAGCTCCTTTACACTTGAAACTCCTGTACCCTTGGCCATTTGCATTGCTGTTCCTACGTCTAGAACCCTCCCTCTCTGCTCCAACTTGCCTTTTATCTGGAAGTGAGTGTGCAATTATGAGCATGACTCCTGCAAAAGAGGCTGGCTCCGAATCAGACTATTAAGTATTTTTCTGACCTTAGGTAAGCGACTTAGTCTTTGTAACCTCAACTTCCTTATCTGTACAATGAGGATAGTAATATTATCCATTAGGTTGTGGTGAGGATTCAATGACATGAACAAAAAATATTTAGCCTATGGCCTGGCGTGTTTAAGTACTCAATAAACATTTCTTGAACAAATTAAATAAGTGAGCAAGTGGGCCCTGGTCTATCCGGTTTCCTCATATTGGAAAGCTATTCCCGCTACCATCTGCCTGGAAAATTCCTACTGACCTGCAAAACCTGGACCAAGTGACTAGGTTCATTACTGAAAATGCATAAACTCATTATATTGACATCTTGATTTCCAAGATGCATTAAGTGAGAAAACTGCAAATTGGCACCTTCATGAAAGAAAATTATCACATTAACTTCTGTGTAGAAAGAAGGGGAAATAACATGTAATAAGTATGTGTGTGCATTTCTGCTAAGTGGAAACACTGAAAGAATAAACCAGAAACTGCTAATAGCGATGTTTGAATTCATCCTTCATAAAGGATAAGGTCCTCTTTAACCATGCATATAAGTGATATAGAGGTTTATACACTGGAATCATTTATTGTTTAAGACTGTAATTCAATGTGAACCAAACTACTAGGTGACTCAGTTAAATTTATTTAAAAATCCACTTTACAAGAAAGAGAGGAGGAGAAAGACAGGGAAAACAGAATTTGCTTTGTGCCAAGCACCAAGTTAAACACTTCATATCCATGAATTATTGTGATCTTCACAGTCCTGCAAGGCAGTTACCATTTTGCAAATGAAAAAACTGGAGGTCAAGGGCCAAGCAGTTAGTAAGTGAAGAAGTGGAATTCAAACTCCCCTAGGAGTTGCAAGGCCTTCATTCTTTCAGTCACACAGTGTGGCCTCTGTATATTGCCAAGTTTGGTACTTGACACAGAACGGATATGTCCGACTTCTACTTCATCATTATATTTATTGATAAAAACATTCAACAGTTCCAGCCCAGTACTAAGTCTTGTTGCAAACCAGTAGAGACCCCATGACACTGGACACAAATTGTCTTACGGTGGTTCTTGGATATAGGTCTTCAGCCAGTTATTAATTCACATAAACTCACCATATTTTATTTCCACGTATTTCTATATGTATAACTCAATACTCCATTAAATTCTGCACTGAAGACTATAAAAATGCAACTAATTTATTTTGGCATGAATTGTTTTAATAAGTCAATGCTGATTTCTAATTATCACCACTTTCTATGTTCAATACTCACAGTCATGAAAACAAGCTGATAAGCTCAATACAATTTTCTAGAAAGTTTTTAAAAAATTGTATTAAGATCACTAGCTTCTTTTTTTTCTGCAGTCTACTTAAAAAAAACTGGAGCAATATTAACATATCTATTTTTCTAGGGTAAGGGGGAGACATTCCCCATTTTCCATAGCTTTCCATATTTTGGAGAACAAAACAGATTTTGCAAACCAAATATACAAAATTCCTATGTTATAAAAATGAAATTTTCTGTTTAGATACTTAACACGAGTTAAAGAAAGTGAATGTTTTCCTACCATCACATTACCAATCTTGGGCTTCAATTCCATCATACTGGTGATGTGAAGATCCTGGATAGAGAAGATTTATAAATACAGTCAATAATTATACATTCTCTGTGATATATTTTTAAGGTAACACTATCTGTGCCAGGACCAGGTCTCCATTACTGTACTTTCTCTGAATATTGCTTTTAAAATCATTTTTGTGTTAATCAGTATTTTTCACAAGACTCAGATCATTTCTAGCTTTATACTTGTTAAGAGCTTTGAGGTATTTTTGTTGTCATTTTTATTGGTCTGTGATAATGTGTCCCTCCTCCCGTCGTATTTATACACCCTTTTGAACTCTGGCATCAAGGATAAGTGAAGTCATACAAGTGAAAATATTTCTGGAAGCCAATGTTATTAGAGCCTTAAATTTAAGTGACATGGTCCGATCGGTAGAAGAACTTAGGGTTTGAAAATATTATAAAACATCGTAACATTAGCACATCCTTCTCTGCTTCCCTTCCTCCTGTTTTTCATTCCCTGTAATTCATGAATGATGACATTAAGAATTAATCTTCTAAACAGAGCCTATTAACAGAAATATTACAGTTGGAAGAGGGTATCTCTGTTTCTATAACCTAGACACTCACTCATCAGATGTTTGTAGACAGGGTCACTTTTATAATTGTCAGTTGGAAAGTCGGCATGCCTTTTTCAGAGGTGGACTAATTTGTTTTGAAAACCAGATTTTGGAAGAGTCAAACTATAGGGCAGAAGCGAATCATTTGCAGGGCTGGGAATATTATTTTCTCCCCTGGGACCACTTTTATTTGCTTGTCCTACGTCTTCTTGAGTGTCATATGGGATTCAGTTCATCTTTCTTCTCTTGTGAAGAATCTATGTTGAAATTTCACTATAAAGGGAGATCAGTAGGAATTCAGTTGCTTTAAACCCAGAAAGCCATTGATTTGCTTATTTAATCTTGTTCAGATCAGTGTTTTTTAGAAAACAAAACTAATAGTAAAAAGACTTTCAAGAGGATATTTTTCCTAGACCAGATTTAAATGAAAAAAACTCTTTTTTATTATTCTTAAGAGACAATCCTCTTTGCTATACTGCATCCAAGAAGCCACAATTTCTTCCTCAGCTAAGACATTGTCATATCTGCTTTGACTTGTCTTACAACGAAGCAAGTATTTGCAAAAGGATTAAGAGTATTCAAGACATTGTAAGAAGCATGAGCAGCTCTCCCATCACAGGCATTGACTTTGACACCCAGTTCCCTGGACTGTGCTATTATAAGTGGTGCCTTTTTCAAAGCCCTTTTCCATATCCATGCACAGGTGGAGAGGGAGTTAGGGTCTACTGTCATTTCCATTTCCTGCTCCCTGAGAAGCCTCTCCTTCTATCTTTTAGTCTCAGATTGAAATAGAAGACTCCCAAGTAGTAAAAAGCTCATTAGCAGAGAAAATTTCTATTTCCAAGACAGAATCTGTTTATTTCATGAGAGAAGAAATTGATGGTAGTTAATGTCTAATGGAGGAAATTGTCCTTTGGACTGGGCTACACCAAGGCTACTATAGGAATGAATCATACACCGGACTCCTACTTTTTTATATCTGCATACCTTTACAATGTGTTGCCTTTTCCTGACTAAGCAGATTGCTCAATGTTAACAATGTGAAGGAATGAAAACAAAAATCTATCCAAGGACAACAAGTGCCTTGTAGCAAGTTTGTATTACCAATGCCCAACAATGGGTACTGAATGGCTAGCACATAATATGTTTGTGAAATAAATTCCTTTTTTGATTTATTTAATTTCCACAGACAAGAAATGAGGGGGCATTGACAAGGCCTCTTGAAAAGTAAGGCACCAAGAAAATAAGATTACCTTCTGCCACTTAAACTAAAAAAAAAGCAAAATAGGTCAAAACAAACAAACTTGAATTCCCCAATGGCTCACAGCCTTGCAAATCTAGTGCTAGCTCTCTCACACATTATATAATTTTAAAGAATTTGTATAACTTCCTTGAGACTTTCTTTTTCCATGTGTAAAATTAAGAGGTTAATCTAAAATATCTTTAAGCTCCTTCTCAATTCAAGCATACCATGTATCCAAAGCAGCTCCCATAAATGTCTTGACAAGTATTGTCCAACAGTAATTTTTCTGGGGAGTCTCTCCCTTTGAAGAGAATACATATAGGAGGCCAACAATTTCAGGGTGTCATACATTTCAGAGTACTATATTTCCCACCTCATGGGCTCAGTAATCTTTTCTACTATTCCATTTATATGCCTGCCCTCCCCTTCTAAGCATTTGGTTCTTTTTATGAATCAATTGAAGAGTTCAGAGGGGTAAAGTGACCTGTCCAAAGTCATACAAAGTACCTAGGGATGAGGTCTAGATTTTTGTTTTGTTTTCTTTCCCAAGTTTCTCTTTGTGTTAAATGTGACCTTATTAAATGGTGTCATATTTATCACCATGACAAGACTTTTTGGGTTCCTGCTGGGCACACAGTAAGTTACCAGACCCCATGAGAATTTATGTGGCTTACAAAAGGCATGACTCCCACACATGAGCTTTCAATCTAAAATAATCCCATCTGTTCGACCTTTTGAGTACAGTATGTAAACATCTCTTTGTCCTTCACTAAGTAAATAATACCACTATATTTCAATTTAAATAGTCTTTACAGATGAAGAAACAGAGTTTCAAAAGAAGTTAATTAATTTGTCCAAAACCATATGTCTAGAAATTACTAAGACTAGCACTAGAATGCAAGGTCTTCTTTCTTCTTGTTCAATTTATTTTGACCTAAACTATTTTACTTCTGAGCTGCATGGTACAGGGAAAAAAAATCAAAATCCTGTACAACTCAAAACCTTTTCTCTTATACATTAAAAACAGACTTCCCAAGTGTCAGAGATAACAGAGGCATTTTAAATCTAGCACAGTGAGTATCACAATCTCTCCTGGATAAAACAAACGGTAGACTTCAATCATTAACAAGCATCTTCTATGGTTAGGCAAAGAAAAAGCTAGGATCCCTGAGGATCACAAGACAGGGTAAGCCATGAGCCCTGCCCTCCATTTGGAGAGACAATGCAAATGGACTCTTAAAAGGACAACTTGTAGTGTAAGATAGTAAGTGAATAGAAAGTGGCAACTCTCCAGACTCACTAACGCACATATTTATTATGTTCTATATTTAAGTTACTGAGTGTAACAATGACTGCTAAACTTCTTTTAACAGTGTTAAGTAATCCCTAAGAGAAGACTGAAGAAAGAACCAAACCGAGGCAGGCAGATCACTTGAGGTCAGGAGCTCGAGACCAGCCTGGCCAACATAGAGAAACCCTGTCTCTACTAAAAATAAAAAAATTACCTGGGTGTAGTGGTGGGTGCATCCCAGCTAGTCAGGAGGCTGAGGCAGGAGAATTGCTTGAGCCCAGGAGGTGGAGGTTGCAGTGAGCCAAGATCACACCACTGCACTCCAGCCTGGGCAACAGAACGAGACTCCATCTCAAAAAAAAAAAAAATTCTTGACAAAGGAGCATTATATAGCGTTCCATGGGTCTGCACATGCACATGTGCATTTGCTCCCTCTTCTCACTATCGCTGCTATTAATTAAATTACTTATCCTGTCAAGGATGCCAATATAGTAGCAGAATTGCCCAAACAGCACCTCATTATAGATGAGAAGGACCTTATTGGATTCTGCTATGGTTTGAATGTGTCTTCCAAATTTTATATATTGGAAACTTAAGCCTGAAATTTATTATGCTGATTGGAGGTGGAGACTTTGGGACGTATTTAGGACTAGATGAGGTCATCAGAGTGGGCCCCCCAGGATGGGACTGGTGGCTTTATAAGAAGGGAGACCTGAACTGACACACACGCTCTTGTTCTCTAGCCATGTGATGTCTTGATACAGCAAGAAGACCCTCACTAAATGTGGCCACCTTACCTTGCACTTTCTAGGCTCCAGAATCATGAACTAAATAAACCTCTATTCTTTATAAATTACCCAGTCTGTGGTGTTCTGTTATAGCAACAGAAAATGGACTATGACAGATACTTAGTCCACACTTCTGCCTTTCCTTCAAACAGAATTATTTCCCTAACATCCCTCACATAGGTGCTGAGCCTCTGTTTGCATATTTCTATTGGAAGGAGGGTTATTCTTTCTCGAGCTACCACATTCCACTTGAGAAGCTAACTCTAACTATTAAAACATTTTTCCTTATGTATCAGAATTCTAAATTTCAGGACATGTGCTATGACAACCCTAGGATTCAGATGTGTCTCTCAAGCCAGTGGAAGTAGTAGAGTCAGGCTAACCCATGGAAGAGAGATTCAGGAAACAAAGGTTTGACTCAAAGACAATAAGATGGTGTCAGAGGGTGGGGCCAATTTGAATACACCACATCACATTGTCAGTTTTTCATATATTCCTCTAGCCCCCAGGCACTCAATACTGAGTTCTTTGACACAACATGTACACTGAAGAGAAGAAACAATAATGCAAATCTCTACATAAGATGTTAGGATCACAGGTTAATCCTAATCTACTGTATACAGCTTATATTGGGGTTTAGACACAAGTCGACTACAGGCAGCATATCAGGGCTAGAATTCTTCTTTGAGTAGACAGCAGGAGTAGCCTACAGCTGCATTTGGAAAGAAGGAAGTATGTCATGAAGTGGCTCTAGGTTTTTGATCAATCAGTGGCCTCAACCAATGATACTGCCACAGTGAATCAGAACTAGAGAGGAGACACATGCTGGACAGAACCCAGAGAGTAGCTGAGAAGCCTCTTCCAAACATGAAACTTTGTCCAGAGGATTCTCAAAGCTATCTGAAATGAATCTGAGAAGATGAGACATTCTCAAGAGTAAGAGGGAGCTGAAGTAGGAAAATGTTTCACCACTGCATCCCAGCCAGGGCAACAGAGTAAGACCTCGTCTCTAAGAAAAAAAAAGAAAGGAAGAAGAAGGAAGAAGGAAGGAAGGAAGGAAGGAAGGAAGGAAGGAAGGAAGGAAGGAAGGAAGGAAGGAAGGAAGGAAGGGAGAAAGAAAGAAAGGAAAGCAAAGAAAAGAAAAGGAAAAGAATAGAAAAGCCTTTGATTTAATATTTATATCCATCCACTGATCTGGGTGCTGTCTTCTGAAGAAAACAGTCTTTGTGGGCTGCTTCTTCCTCCCTAGAGTAGCTCCTCAGAGGTTGGAAAGCACGTATTAAGAACGCCACTGAATCTTCATCTTGACCTCAGGTAGCCTAGTGTCCAATTTCCTCCCCAGCCTATTCTTCATCCTCTGGGAAGTCTAGTTTCTCAATGTTTCCAACACTGTAGATGTTCTTTGGCTTCTAGTAAAAATAATTCCTATACCATGGTGCTCTCCTGAGATTTCAAGACTCCTACACACTGAAACAGCCCTCATTTTCCCAAGATTTGACAAGGAACATCATCTCATCATCACCCTGAAGAGCCCCTGAAGGGCATGGGGCAAGGTAGCCAAAAGTCCAATATGCCATGTGAATTAATGCTCTGGAGCCCAGCTTACTGCCATCCTAATGCAAATGTTATAATAAAATATTAAACTGTATGTGTAATTGATGCTTACTTTATAGTAATTCAGGGTCTTGCTTGTTTGAATAAAATTCATTATTTACAATTTTCTACTAGAAGTGATTTCTTTGTTGATATCTCCCCTAATTGTTCAAACCGTGTAACACATTTTCCTAGGGAGCATTTAAATAATTACAATATTCCTCTTGGTTTAGAGTTAGCATCTAGGTTTCTGATAGACAGTGTTATAAATATTCTTTTTTGCATAATGAAAAATGCCTACATCTATGTTATTCAGAGATATTTATAGACAGATATATTTAGTCTAAGTCATGTTCTACCCATTATAGTAAGGAACCCAAGTTCTAGATCTTGCATATCTGAATTCTACTACCATTTATTCAGGGCTCCAGAAGACTATGGTCTATGTTTAGAATAAAGGGCATATGCAAGTAGAGTACATTTTATCCACTAAATTTGTCTAAGTTATCACAATTTAAAATATTAGCATCATTTACATTGAAAAGCAATATAAAGGTTGGAAAGTATACTCTCAGTGTCACTGCCTTTGTAGTGCAGGAGGCTGCAGGTAAATTGACATAACCTGGAAAATTTGTCAAGTCATTCACTCAGTGGAGGGAAAAACCCATGAGAGGATCCTCTTGGTTCCTCACTGCAGTAATATAAAAACCTCCTTGCAAAAGAAGACGAGAAAAGAAGGCCTATTTCTCTCCATTCAGGAGTACATGCAATTCCAAAATACAAAAAAGGAAATTCATGCTTACTGATCTAAGTTCTTTTCTACCACTCACAAACCATCTGAAGAGCTGAACTTTTTAGAATTGTTATTTACTTATGTCGTAGATAACCTAATAACGAATAAAGACTAAGAGTCACACAATCTCACCCAAAAGAAACGTGTTTTAGGCAAGACATTAAATTTTCTGGCCCTTGTTCAACTACAAGTCAACTGGGAGATTAGTCATTGTAAAAAAAAAAAAAAAGGAAAGATGTTTCTTAATAATTTTGTATATTTGGGTATGGAGAAGATATAATTATTAGTGTATTGCTTTGCTGATTAAAAATTATAAAATAAAACCAAGTAATTTAATCATATGAAAGTGTATATTTAAGCCATTTGATTTCTTTTCTCAGTATTTTTTTATTTCTGATGAACAACGCTACCCCAAAAGCATTAATCATGTTACCCTTTATTTAATAAGTACACTGAACCATGTGACATCTATTGATGTCCTTTTTTAGTTTTTAAATATGCACTGTTAATTGGCTTTTTGCATTATAATTATTCATAACATCTTTAAGAGCAAATACTATTTCTCACACTACTTTGTATCTTTCCAGAACACCTAAAATACTGTCTCCAAAAATTATTCATTTGCTTGGCTGGGCGCAGTAGCTCACGTCTCTGATCCCAGCACTTTGGGAGGCCAACGCAGGTGAATCACTTGAGGCCAGGAGTTCAAGATTAGCCTGGACAACATGGTGAAACCCCATCTCTACTAAAAATAAAAAAAAAAAATAGCTGGGTATGGTGGCACACGCCTGTAATCCCAACTACTTGGGTGGCTGAGGCATGAGAATCCTTTGAACTCGGGAGGCAGAGGTTGCAGTGAACCAAGATGATGCCACTGCACTCCAGCCTGGGCAGTACAGCAAGATTCTTCCTCAAAAAAAAATCATTCATTCACTTATTCATTGAACAGTCTATGTGTTCACCATGTGCCAGGAGCTGGGGATGTAGTTCTTGCCCTCAGAAAGCTTGAAATAACTGACCTCTGAAACAGACGGAAGGAGCCCTAGCCCAGATCACCTGAAACAGGGAATAGGGGACACAGATGAATGTCAAGGAAGTCTATGTAAAGCAGGTGATGCTGGTTTCTTTTCTGGAAAAACAAATGAGTAGGAATTCTCAATGGAAGGCAGGTGGGCAACTGTTGCACAGGGGGCTTTATACATAGTAAGCACTTGATAAATAATTATCTACTTGTTCTGGAATCAGCAGTACTGACTTGAAATCAGTGACCTTTCAACCCTGAGAATCTATGGGTCTCTGACTTTTTTAAGTCATTAAAGGCCTATTTATTAAGTCAATGCTTCAGGCTTTCTTGTCACCAAAGACCATGTTTCTTCACTAACAGAACAGAAAACAGGACTTCTTTTTAAGAAAAGGAAGAAACACCCTCAGGCTTGATGTCCATATGTCCATTCTAAAAGTAATATACAGTAATTTGGGCATTTTTGAAAAATGAAGAAAAAGGAAAGGAAAAAAATCACACATCCCACTACTAATAGTCATTGTTAATAAAAATTGGTGCATTTCTTTCCCGTCTTTATTTTGCAAAGTTTTTGATTTATAATTTTTACATAGTTGCAATGGTATTAATTAACAGTGCATATTTTAAAAGTTAAACCCACAGTACTAGATGTCACACAGCACAATGTGCTGAATTGTTAATTAAATGGTAGCACATTATTACTTTAGGAATTGCTTCTTTCATGGGAAACCAAAAGTAAGCTTTTATATTAACATTATGACAAAGCATCATTATAAGTATCAGTTTTATTGGCCCCATATACCATGGAGATTTCATAAGATGTACAAAATGTAATCAATCATTCTGTTGTTAGAAATTTAGGTTATTTCCAGGATTTCAAGGTTCTAAGTAATTCTGCAATGGGCATGTTTATATACAATGATTTTTCCTCCTATATTTTGTATTCACTTTAGGATCAAGTCTTAGAATTGGAATGAATGGATCAAACGGTAGAATGTTTTAAAGGCTTGTAATACATATTGCCAAATTGCTTTTCAGAAAGAATATCAGTTTTCACTTCCACCACCCATGATAGTTTGTTGACTGTTAACAGCAGTAAATATTGTCACTTAAATCTTTGTTGATTTGATAGTTTAAGAAAATTGTCCAAATTTGCATTTATTTGATTATTAGAGAAGTTAAATATTTTTCCCCTTTGTTACTTGCTTGTATTTATTTGAGGGCTTAAAGTTGAATTTACATTAGGTCAAAATCAATAGCTTAGGCCACCTCCATATAGAACAGAATGAAGACTCCTGAGTTTCTGCAATTGCCACATCACCACTCCACATGAAAACTAAAATTATCTCTTTGACCACAAATTTGCAATAAGAATACTTCTCAGAGGTTACACTATGTTTCAAGAGAACTCTGGGCCAGGTGCCCCCAGGCCTTGAGCACATTTTCACTAGAACCTGTCATGGTCTTCTGCACTTCCACATCCATAAGAGGCATCTCTCTGTGCTGTTTTTTAACAGATGTGTTTTCTGTTAGACTCCATGCTCCATGAAAGCCAGAACTTGGAAGTTCACTGTGGTATCCTCATTGCACACTGCAGAGCTCCAGAGACAGCACCTCCTTCCTCTATTTGTCAGACTTGGTGTAATGCAAAAGAAGAGACATCCTGGAGTACATCAGAGGAGCATCTTCCGAGAGAAAAGGGTTCTGAATCCTGCCTCCCCGACGGCCATACCCTAGAACAGCTTCTATTACATTTCCACTGCTTGGGAGCACTTTTGTCCTTCCTCAAAGAGGTATTTTAGCCCACTGAATGCTTGTATCTATTTATCTGTAAACACAATTTGACCCTCATAATCATTAGGCACAAAGCAGTAATCTCTGTGCTACTGCTCCAGGCATAGGATAATTAGCAAAGAGAAATTCCTCCCTCCATATGCCCTGTGATTTCATCTAACTTCTGGGTTTTGTCTGACTGTTAAGCATCTTAGTTTGTATCGTAAATTCATCAAAATTCATATATAATACATTATTTTGATCTCAGATTTATGTAGAATATACTACTTGGGGAAAGTGCATTCGATGCAGCGAAAGAGTCTATTCCAGTTTTTTGGGTTTTTTGTTTTGTTTTGTTTTTTTTGGAGACAGTGTCTTTTTCTGTTGCCCAGGCTGGAGTGCAGTGACACAATCTCGGCTCACTGCAACCTCGGCCTCCTGGGTTCAAGCGTTTCTCCTGCCTCAGCCTCTCAAGTAGCTGGGATTACAGGCACCCACCACCACGCTCGGCTAATTTTTGTATTTTTAGTAGACGAGGTTTCACCATTTTTGTTGGCCAGGCTGGTCTCAAACCCCTGACCTCAAGAGATCTGCCTGCCTCAGCCTCCCAAAGTGTTGGGATTACAGGCGTGAGCCACCGTGCCCAGCCTATTCCAGTTTTGATAAATACTGCCTCACTCTGTGTTTCTGGTGGACCTCTCTTGAAATTACCTCTTGGGAAGATCTAGTGTAGTGAATTATTCATATGTCTCAATGATTCGACTAATATTTATTCAGATTTTGTGCATGCCTTTTACTGTGTTAGTTGCTCTTACATGCTATTCTATTCCATTTTTGCAAAAACCATATTAGGTAAATATAATTTTCCCATTTATTTTAAATGTGATTTAATGACTTACACAACTTCATCCAGGCCAGAATGTAAACCTAGATCTCTTCATGTTCAGTCCAATGCTTTTTTTGTAAGTAGGCATGACCTGTCCCATGTATCTTTGCACGGTGATACCCCTTCACTGTTTGTCATAGCATGCTGTGTATGCTATGGAATATTCATCACAGCATTCATTACACTGAAATTGTTGAATTGGTTGCTTTTCCCTCCCCATAGGCTATAAGTCTATTGAGGGCAGGAATCATGTTCTATTTGATATAATATCCCCAGAGCCCAGCAGACTGCCTAGAATTAGTGGGTATTCAATAATATTGTTAATTGCTGCATAATTAAATCAGTAAGCCAATTGATAAATTGATAGAGATGGCAATGTTTGGGTTATATGCTGCTGTGTTTTGCACATGAGAAAGTCTAAGAACAACTTATAGTTCACTTTTTATTAATCTAAATAAAATGTATTTTAAATTGAGTGTTTATTAATTAAATTTTATCTCCAAACTCTGTTATCCCACTTGGCCTCTGCTAGTTCCATTATCCAACAAGTTGTAGAAAATTGCTACGAGTACCCTATTTTTGTTTTACTTTTTGTTTTTTATTGCTGTATGTGAACTATCACCAAAAACAACTCATTTATCTCTATAGAATAGAATACAAGCAACAGAATTTTTCATCTTTCCTCCATCTTGCTTTCCCTGTACTCTCAAATATAAATTGGAAAAGAATTCTAAAACCTCACTGACACTTCAAATACTCAACCAAATTTGACTCAATAATCTCTTATCCAAGTGAATTTCCAGCACCTACTAAAATGCCTTCAGCAACAGGAAACTCTCTTCCTCCTGATGGACTTTGTTCGAAATTTAGACTTCTCTAAATAGGAACTGGAAATGAATGGAATGTGCTAATTGGTAAGAAGTGTGAATTGGTACAAACTTAAAATATAAATCACGAAGCTTTAAAGTGTGCATACATTTCTAGCAGGTAATCCTAACAATCTGTCTAAGTGACCAGAGATATACACCATGATCTATGTTTAAGGATATTCTTCGTAGTGTCATTTATAATAACAAAAAAGAAAGAAAACTGAAAATCATCTGATCGCCCAACTATACAAAATTTTTACTAAATGATGATTCAAATGTATAACAGGGTACAGTGAAATCATTAAAAATGATGCTGTATATAGTAGTTAATGAAATGAGGAAACAGTCATTGGTAAGTGAAAAAGTCGAGTTACAGAACAGTATAAAAATATCTACATAACAGAAAATAATCTGCTTCCTTTGATAAAATGTATATTCGCATGCACAGAAAAAAAAGTCTGGAAAAATAAAGAAAAATGTTGATAGTCATTTCCTCTTTAAAATTTTTGAGCAGTGGATTATGAGTAGTATATTTTCTTTATACTTTACTCTTTTCTTGCAGATTTTCTAAAAGAAACATTTGTTACTTCTATAATCAGAAGAAAAGCAAGTTTAGTGTAGGTCTTTTCTTGAACCGAAATGTCTTTATTTTTTAAATAACTTCAGCATATTTGTACATGACAATATATGAAAGAAAAAATCCTTCCTACGCAGGAAATTACTTTAAACATTTGAAGCAACTGCATGCCTCTCTCCCTGCCCGACGCCTTCTCTTATTGGTTGAACATCTATGGTTTCTCCCACTCCAGCTCTCCTACAATACCTTCTCTGCACAGCAGCTAGAGTGATCTTATGCAACAGATCCACCATTTCCCTGTTCAGAACCTTCCAAGGGGTTCTCCTCATGCTCAGAGCAAAAGCCATGCGCACTAGGCTGCCTGTCTGATCCTATTTCCTGCCACTGTTAATTGCTCACTCCACTTTGGCCTCGAAATCGTCTTACTCCCATGTTCCCACCTCAGGACCTTTTCACTTGCTAGTCTTTCTACCTGGAATTTCCCTCCCTCAGATAATCTGTGTCTTGACCCCTCCCTGCATTCGGGTCCACTCAAATGTCACCTCCTTGGAATAGGCTTCCCTAAACACTATCTCAAAACTCGCACCCCTGTGCCTCTCAGTCTCCCCACCCTGCCTTATTTTTCCTCCTAGCACTAATTACTACAAGATTGTTTCTGTTTTATTTGTTTTACTTCTTATGGTCTGTCATCCCAACCAAAATGTGAGTTCCATAAATGCCAGGGTTTCTCTGTTCGTTTTTTCACTGCGATAATCCTCATTGCCTAAAGAAGACAGAGAGATTAAGGGTTCCATGCATAGGTTTAAATTAAGGAAGGACATTGCTTTTTCTCTCCCAGCTGCTGGAAGTCCAAGCTTCCCATCCTGAAATCAAGGTCATGCCCAGGAAAGACCACCATGCTCCAGGTGTGTTCTGGCCATGAGGAGCAGCGTTCCCTTCCTGCTTCCCTCTCCCCATCCTCATCCCTCATGCAGCTCTCTAATATGCCTCTACGTTCAAATGACATCTCTAGCAACCACACTGCACTTCTCACTCACACTGAGCATCTAATGAGCACACTGCTGAGAATCAGGTATGCGCCAAAGCTTCCAATTAATATTTATTTGCTCTATCTACAAATGAAGAGACCTGAACTTACATATATTATATTAAGGGAAAACTTCAACACAGAGTTTTCCTTCTAGAAAAGTATTTGAAACAATTTTTTTCTGAGGTCAAAAATGCTTAAAATGAAAGAATGAGAAAGAGAGAATTGAATAACACCTGAAGCTTGTGGAAGCTTCAAGTCCTGGCCCCACTGACAGATTTAACAATGAACAACTTGTTTGTGCACCGTCTTGGCAAAAACACACAGCTGGGGAAGGCATGACTCAGAGAACAAGGAACAGGACATGCAACAGTTATTCAGGCAGATCCACCCAGGCAGGCAGACGAGCACCCAAGTCTCTAGAACTTTTTGGAACAAACAGGTAGATGGACATGAGGCCACTTATAAACAAACAGGTAGATGGACATGAGTCCACGATATAAAACAAAACGTGCACTAATTATATGACAAGCTAAAATAAGTTTGAGTCCATGAGTGAATTGTAATAGAAGGGAAAAACCTCAGTGATGGTATCTGTGGCTCTGTCTTTCATAAGATCTTAAACGTCTCCATTTAAGAAAACTGAATCAGATACCAACATAATATGAACATGAAAATGTGTTCATTTCACAATTATCTGTGAGACTACACCATTAAAAATGGAGTTGTTAAGACTATTACTAATGGAATTCTTTGTTAAGAAGTTAATTTTGATCAAAATGCAACTGCCTTTTTCTCAAAATCTATTATGTCATTCAAAGTCATGGTGCTGACTTGGCTCTAATAAAGTCTATCAAAAAAGACCAACCAGGCTTGGGAAGGAAAGTAGTATTGAGACGTGGATAAAGGGGAGACTTTTATTTTTATCCCATTAACTTAATTTTTAAAGTTGTGTTAAAATACACACAACATAAAATTTACCATCATAACCATTTTAAATGTACAGCTTAGTAGTGTGCAACACACTCACACTGTTGTTCAATCTCCAAAACTTTTATCTTGAAAACCTGAAATCCATTAAATAATAACTTCTCCATTAGCTCTTGTGTGGCTAGAATTCTTAACAATTAGAATATAGCACTAGGCCGGGCTCACGCCTATAATCCCAGCATTTTCGGAGGCCAAGGCAGGTAGATCGCCTGAGGTCAAGAGTTTGAGACCAGCCTGGCCAACATAGTGAAACCCCATCTCTACTAATAATACAAAAAATTAGCTGGGCATGGTAGTGGGCACCTGTAATCCCTGCTACTCGGGAGGCTGAGGCAGGAGAATTGCTTGAACCCGGGAGGCAGAGGTTGCAGTGAGCTGAGATCACGCCATTGCACTCCAGCCTGGGCAACAAGAGCGAAACTCCGTCTCAAAAAAATAAATAAAAAAAATATATATATATGTGTATATATATATATATATATACACATATATATACACACACACACAGTGCTAAAATTAAAAAGTACAAAAGGAAAATCTTGAATTCATATGTGAAAGAAGATAATGTTTAATTCATACATGCATGGAAAATTCAACCCTTGAAATAATAACATGATCTTTGTTTTTTTTGTTTTTGTTTTTTTTTTTTTTGAGACAGAGTCTGGCTCTGTCGCCCAGGCTAGAGTGCAGTGGTGCTATCTCAGCTCACTGCAAGCTCCGCCTCCCGGGTTCACACCATTCCCCTGCCTCAGCCTCCAGAGCAGCTGGGACTACAGGCACCCACCACCACACCCGGCTAACTTTTTTGTATTTTTAGTAGAGACAGGGTTTCACCATATTAGCCAGGATGGTCTCAATCTCCTGACCTCGTGATCCGCCCGCCTTGGCCTCCCAAAGTGCTGAGATTACACGCGTGAGCCACCGTACCCAGCCATAATAACATGATCTTAATAAGACTGGTCAAAATCTAGAAAGAAGACAAACCAATTTTTTTGAAAGTTTGTTCCACAAATGTGTCTATCTACTAGAAGTTATTTGGATAATTAACAAATATTTAAAGTACAGATTCATAGGGTAAATACTAAGTTGTTCCATTCTTCAAAATGCAATGCCAAATTCATCTCCCTGTTACTAACAATTTCCACTGACTACAATTACTCATAAATATTTGAATAAAAACCTATTACTAGTGGTAACTTGAAGAACCATGGTCAAAGCCTCCTCTCAGCCATGCACACATAGCCACTGAAAGGACATTTTTATATCAGAGGACACTGTTGACTAATCCTTCCAAGGAACTTGGCTTGGGAGTCTACAGTTCACCAATAAACCTGGATTCAAATACCTACCTATGGGTTTTCCCTTAATATCCAGCTTCCCTGGAATTTCCCAAACACTGAATCGTCACTTTCTTATTGTATCATCTCTGCCAAACTCTGTATTCACAGTGATACCACCTTGTTGAAGTGGAGGAGGAAGTAGTACATCTAAATATATCCCTAGACTTCAGCCATTTTCTTACCTATTCCCATGTCATTTTGGTACAAAATCCATGGCTAGGTCCATGTTACTGGTGAAAATACACTTTTCACTGCCCCCTTGTCCTGTCACTTGAAAAGAGCACTTGGATAAAAAATACTTTGGTGTTTCCTCTGTGACGGACTGGGAGAAGGAGTGGTGGGGGAACCAATTAAAATCCATTAACAGTTGCCTAAGCTTTTACACCTAAGAGAGAATCATACACAACATCCCAATCTAATTAACAATGTCTCTCTATCAAAATTAAATAATACAATTTTTCTTTAACAGAAAGTAAAAACCTGCATGTTCTCTCTTGCAAGTGGGAGCCAAACACTGGGTATGCATAAACCCATGTGGTGGAATGACAGACACTAGAGATTCCAACAGGAGGGAGGATGGGATGGAGGAAGGGATGAAATGCTACCTATTGGGTACAACATATACTGTTTGGGTGATGGGTACAAAAATAAAAGTAAAAATTATAAACCGTGCTGCCACTCAAAAAAAAAATGCTTAAACTTCCTGTGAACTCAGTTAATCCCAAGAACTCTTAATTTGCAATTAGTAAATATAAAAATAGCACTTCATATTTATATAGGGCTTTAGACTTTTCACAGTGCTTTCCTGAACATTACCTCATTTTGATCTTCAAAACTATTCAGGGTGGTAAATATTGTTATTTCCATGTTACAGATGAAGAAATGAAGATGCAGACTATTTGAGTAAATTGTGCCTAGATTACACATCAAGCAGCATGTGTGAAGGCCGGATTTTAAGCCCAGGTCTTCCAGTAACAATTTCAAGCCCTTATCACAATTCTAGACTTTCTTTGCAGTTTCGTGCATTAAATGTTCGTTTTTGGCAAATTCTAACACCATTTATAACCAGTAGGAAAAAAACATACAGACTTTTTTTCCTTAGGCTAAATCACCCCATTCATATGCAGACATCAGATTTATAAAATGGTGCAGACTAAAGGCACGAAATCTGTTATCCCATTCATACTTCTCCTTTTGTTCCCACTTATATAGGTTGTCCACACATCTGATTTATGCAGATGTTACGATTCTCTAATCTCTGTATATTTGAAATTAGTTTAAAATGTCAAAGAGTTTTGATATTTTAGGTTTTACACTTCATGTATTTCTCCTTGTGTGTTATGGTTTCTGCCAAGCACCAAATTTAGCAGCGTCTCAGAGCTTTTTCTAGCCTGTCCCAAACAAGAAGCACTAGAAATTACTGAAGACAAGTTGGCCTTGTGAAATTTCCAAACTAGTTTCTAAACCAACGAAATTGAGTGAGATAAATTTAGAACACTTGGGAGCTTTGAAAGTCTATTTGGATAAATTTCAGTTACTGCCAATGTGAAAGCGTGTCCTAGAAAAGGGAAAGGTGATCAAAGTCTCACCTCTGAGTAACATTCAGCCATCATAAAACGCAAAAGGGCAAATTTCGCTTTGTTGGGAAAGGATAACACTTTCTTTATTCAGAGACCAAAACATTTTCAGATGGGTTGGTAAGAAGATTTTTGCTTTTATTGTCATTGTTACAGTTTTTATTATTTTGTTGGGCTTTTAAAAAAAAAAAATTATATTTCCATGGGGTTTTTATCTAGACTCACAATCAGATCAATTTTTAAAATTATTCTTCTTGGTAAGTAACTGTTTTGTGGCTTACAGGTGGAATAAAAAATTTACCGCACTGAATCATTAATGGTAGTGAATTCATTCCAAGGTGATCGATAAAGTACTATATCTGTGGCCCATTAATCAAAGGTAGGAAATCTTTTCAATGAAGAAAAGTGTTTACTGTATGCCAGAAATGCCATGTTTATTTCTGGAAAGCAAAATGTCCATATGCTAAGAATTTATGCCATTTGGCCGAATATGAATTCTAGGAATTCCTTGTAATACATTAGTCGTAAATTCAGGCAATGACATATATTCCCAAGATGTTTACAATGACATTATTTATAAAAGTGACAAATTGCACACAACCAAATTTGCCAATGAAAGGAAATATTTAAATAAATTATGCTATATTCACACAATGAAATATTATGTAGCAATTAAGTAGCATTATGAAGGCTTTAAAAGTTCTAAGGATATACTTTGGAACAGAAAGACTTGAGTTTGAATTCTGATTCTAATATTTTATTCAACTTTATAAAACCAATTTCACCTTTTTAATTTGTAATGATACTTAGAAAGATACAGTAATTTAGAAATAATACACATAAAAGATGGTACAAAGTCTGGTACATTGCAGTCAAGTGTAATTACTATAAAATATTAAGAGGGAAAGATGAAAATATTTCCCTCTTATTTACATATTACATATGTAATATGTAAATATTTCCCTCTTATTTACATATTACAATCTACCTATGTAAAAATACATACGAATATTGGATAAAGACTGGAAGGGGCCAGGCATGGTGGCTCACGCCTGTAATCCCAGCACTTTGGGAGGCCGAGGTGGGTGGATCACTAGGTCAGGAGATGGAGACCATCCTGGCCAGCATGGTGAAACCCCATCTCTCCTAAAAATACAAAAGAATTAGCTGGGTGTGGTGGCACGCGCCTGTAGTCCCAGCTACTCAGGAGGCAGGAGAATCGTTTGAACTCAGGAGGCAGAGGTTGCAGTGAGCTGAGGTCGCACCACTGCACTCTAGCCTGGGTGACAGAGCAAACTTCATCTCCCCCTGCCAAAAAAAAAAAACACTGGAAGGAATTAATAAGAAATCAAAACAACAAAAGAGATTGTCTCCTGAAAGAAAATCTGTATATTATACAACTGTATGTGTAAGCTTTTCTGTATTTTTCCAGATATTTTCTAGGTAATATTAATTTCTTTATAATAAGAATAAAGAGATACTATTGACATTTAAAGAAATATGTCTATTCAGGGGAAGAGAGCATGAGTGATATGGTCATCTAGGAGAGGGAAAATAAATATACTAGGGAAATGTACCCTAGACTGTCTGGCAGAACTGAAGAATCACTTGAAGTTATTAGCGTTGAATTTAAAATGAGATGATTGGGTGCTTTCCTCATGCCTGTAGAGAAAACTGCCTGCATAGTTGACAAGAGAGTTGGATGACAACTGGGCTAGTTTTATCAGAACAGTGTAAGGGAGAGAGAAGTGAGAAAATTGATGGTGAAAGGTGAAAAGTAAGAATATAAAGGAGTAATGGACAGTGAAAAGAGGTGGACTACAGGCCCTAGTAAGTCCTGAGTAGTATTGCTGAATTAAGAACATTAGAGAAAGTGAGAAGGAAGACAGGGGCTAGCAGTTGGAGAGTAGGTTGCTTGAAATGATGATTATGGAATGGTTAAAGGTATTAGTATGACAAGGTCTATGGTATTAACATGAAAGTGAGTTATTGAGATTGGAAGGTGGACAAGTAACTGACAGGCCAGAAGTTGAAGCATCATCTATGTGGCATTAAGATCACAAGGAATGATGATGGGTGTAGTGCTAGAGAAAATATAGGAATGAGATAAAACCCTCAAGGAAAATGTGAGTGAGAACAGGGGTTCTACAGATGAATGCAACAAATAAGAGGTGACAGCGTGCTGGCAGTCCTCAGAGCCCTCGCTTGCTCTCGGCACCTCCCCTGCCTGGGCTCCCACTTTGGTGGCATTTGAGGAGCCCTTCAGCCCCCCCACTGCACTGTGGGAGCCCTTTTCTGGGCTGGCCAAGGCTGGAGCCCACTCCCTCAGCTTGCAGGGAGGTGTGGAGGGAGAGGCGTGAGCGGGAACCAGGGCTGCGTGCGGCACTTGCGGGCCAGCTGGAGCTCCAGGTGGGCGTGGGCTTGGCGGGCCCCGCACTCGGAGCAGCTGGCCAGCCCTGCTGGCCCCAGGCAATGAGGGACTTAGCACCCGGGCCAGTGGCTGCGGAGGGTGTACTGGGTCCCCCAGCAGTGCCAGCCCACCGGCGCTGAGCTCGATTTCTCACCGAGCCTTAGCTGCCTTCCCGTGGGGCAGGGCTTGGGACCTGCAGCCCGCCATGCCTGAGCCTCCCACCCACTCCATGGGCTCCTGTGCGGCCCGAGCCTCCCCAACGAGCACCACCCCCTGCTCCAAGGCTCCCAGTCGCATCGACCACTCAAGGGCTGAGGAATGCGAGCGCACGGCGCGGGACTGGCAGGCAGCTCCACCTGCAGCCCCGGTGAGGGATCCACTAGGTGAAGCCAGCTGGGCTCCTGAGTCTGGTGGGGACTGGAGAGTCTTTATATCTAGCTCAGGGATTGTAAATACACCAATCAGCACCCTGTGTTTAGCTCAAGGTTTGTGAGTGCACCAATCAACACACTGTATCTAGCTGCTCTGGTGGGGCCTTGGAGAACCTGTGTGTCGAAACTCTGTATCTAACTAATCTGATGGGGATGTGGAGAACCTTTGTATCTAGCTCAGGGATTGTAAACGCACCAATCAGCACCCTGACAAAACAGGCCACTCGGCTCTACCAATCAGCAGGATGTGGGTGGGGCCAGATAAGAGAATAAAAGCAGGCTGCCCAAGCTAGCATTGGCAACCCACCGGGGTCCCCTTCTACAGTGTGGAAGCTTTGTTCTTTTGCTCTTTGCAATAAATCTTGCTACTGCTCACTCTTTGGGTCCAGGCTGCTTTTATGAGCTGTAACACTCACCACGAAGATCTGCAGCTTCACTCCTAAGCCCAGCAAGACCACGAGCCCACTGGGAGGAACGAACAACTCCAGACGCGCTACCTTAAGAGCTGTAACACTCACCGCGAAGGTCTGCAGCTTCACTCCTGAGCCAGCGAGACCACGAACCCACCAGAAGGAAGAAACTCCGAACACATCTGAACATCAGAAGGGACAGACTCCAGCTGCGCCACCTTAAGAGCTGTAACACTCACCGCGAGGGTCCGCAGCTTCATTCTTTAAGTCAGTGAGACCAAGAACCCACCAATTCCGGACCCACAAAGGGCCGCAGATAATACATTGAACAACTTGAGATTCAAATGTGTGATTTGGGGAGAAATCATAATTTGGAAGTTGAAGTGAGGAGCAACAAGAACATCTCTCCCACTATAGAGTGGTGCAAGGGTGAAGAAAAGAGCTACCCCACAGAAAGTTGCAGAGGAATTATGATCCTGGCTTTCGAGTCCTAACTCAATTTAATATCTCAAGCTGACTTAGAGACTGATGATGAACTGAGCTAAAATGGCACCCTCTTGTCTGTGTTGAAAAAGAGGAAAGAAATTGCAACAAAATGGTGTTTGAAAACCACTCCAAAATTATGAGTGAATATCCTAGTGTGCTGATAAGCCACAGTATATCACAAATGGAAATGTAAAGGCTCTAAAGTTAGCAATCATTTATTAAACAAGTCAGAGGCTATAAGAAATATCGTTTTAGGAAAGAACTCAGGGAAGGAAATGGGGAAAACATTAATATCTCCATTAATAATGAAATCATAGCAGTGGAAGCCAGATTAATGGTATGGGGCTGGTAGAATCCAAGTTCCCAAGAAGTCAAGACAATACTCTGAATGAAGACAATGCTTTGGTTGTAGTGTTTCTTCTATTTTTCCTAATCCCAATCATTCCTTTCTATGCCAAAGAGAAGGAGCTATGTGATGTTCTAGAGCTGGGCGATATAATAGAATTTTCCACCACGATGTAAATGTTCTGTATATGTACCATCTAGCATGGTATCCACTAGCTACACATGAATATTGAGCCCCTGAAATTTGGCTAATATGACTAAGGAAATGAATTTTAAATTGTATTTAATTTAAATTAACTGAATTTTAAATATGCTATGGTTTGAATGTCTTCTCCAAAACTCATATTGAAATTTAATTGCCAAGGTAAAGATACTGGGAGGTGGAACCTTTAAGAGGTGATTAAGTAACAAGGACACTGCCCTCATGAATGGATTAACGCTGTCATCATGGGAGTGCATTAGTTCTCGCAGGAGTGGGCTTCTGATAAAAAGTTGAGTTTGATCTGATTTTTCTGTCTGCCTCACAAGCACACTCTCTGACCGTATCATGCCTTTCCGCCATGTTATGATGCAGCAAGAAGGCCCTTCTTGGATTTCTTGGCCTCCAGAACTGTAAGAAATAAATTTCCTTTTCTTTCTTTCTTATTTTATTTAATTTTTTTTTTTAGACAGAGTCTCGTTCTGTCGCCCAGGCTGGAGTGCAGTGGCGCCATCTCGGCTCACTGCAAGCTCTGCCTCCCGGGTTCACGCCATTCTCCTGCCTCAGCCTCCCGAGTAGCTGTGACTACAGGCGCCCGCCACCATGCCTGGCTAATTTTTTTTGTATTTTTAATAGAGATGGGGTTTCACCGTGTTAGCCAGGATGGTCTCGATCTCCTGACCGCATGATCCACCCGCCTCGGCTTCCCAAAGTGCTGAGATTATAGGCGTGAGCCACCGCGCCCGGCCATCTTTACAAATGACCCGGTCTGTGGTATTCAGTTATAGCACCGGAAAACAGACTAAGACAAATTGCTGCAAATTCTCTACCATATTGGACAGCACAGTTCTAGGGCTTTTTAGCAAGACAGGATAGGAAGCAAGTTGAAGGGTGAGGAGAAGTCAGAAAATTCTAGGCAAATAAAGGTAGGCCTTCCAAACTTGCCTTCTAATTCAGGCTTATGTGTTGGCCGTATTCATTCTGGAGCTCCAGGCCTCCAGAGTACTCAGCTACCAGGAAACTGTTTTTATTCCTGCTCACCCTCCTACAAGAGCCTATCAATATATGCTTATTAAATAGACATTTTTGCATCTCAATCTGGTTAACCCAACAAAGCTATTACATGAGCTTATTTTAAATTAAGTTACTGCAAAACAAGAAGTCCAAAATGAAGCAAACAGTTAAATAATTTCATAGAAAGATTATTTATATTACAAACTAACAAATTAGTCATAGGAGTTATTAGAAAAACACTATAATTTGACCAGTGGTGGTGGAAAGTCATTTTTAATGATGGAAATGGGAAAAAAATACAGGTTGTTTTAATGAGAGTTTATTTGATTTTCCTTTTGCATAAATGGATTTTATGTACTGAAAAAGTAGCTAATTTTGATAGATATGCCTGGAATTGGTTTTCCAACTGATGGCTATTGGAGCCAGCTTTCTCATTCTAATTTCTTTTCTGAAACTTCCAATTGAAGATAACATCAATATTTATGTGAACTGGGAAAAAGAAACGAGGCACAAGGTACATAAAGCTGATTAATGTAAACTGGAAAGGAAAACCCTAAAATCAAACCTAATGATCCATCGAACAACAGCCACTCGTCTTCTTAACAATGTGAATGCTATCAATTTAAAGTAACAACTTAAATCACATAAGACACCAGAAGATAGCAAATAAGTTATGCTTAAGAAATAAAGTATAAAAAGCTTATTTAAAATCAAAGAGCAAGAGAATGATAGTGAACTCTTTGAACAAAACTGCAGAATGAAAACATCATTCTCCAATTAACTCAATACCTTAGAGAGTATATTGTGTGCCTGTGTGCCATATTTAAATTAGCTTTACTTGTAAAATCACTATATGCCACAATTCAAAATGCAGCTGAGAAATCACTCTTTTTGCAGTACAGACGATAACCTAATTCCAACTATTTTTATCTACTTTGTAATTCAAGTGATGCATGCTATATATTATTTCCCTAAGAGTCAAAATTATATTTAGAATTAAAATTGGTTTTATGTAGTTCAAGTTATTGCACCCGAAAGCAATGAGTCATGCACCAGAAGTACACAGATTTGAGAGGCAAATATGGAACCATTAACTGCTCAGCAAGAGCTTGCTCAGCCCCTTAGCTCAAAGAATAAGCTTTAAAAATACCGTACAGTTAATGTGGGTTGGAACAACAAGGTCACCTCTATTCCTTTTCAAAAGTGCCATGGGCTCTTAGTCTTCTATCTTAAGGCCATGCAACAGAATCAAGGTTGAAGAAAGCTTCAAACAGCTTGCTGTTATGTTCTTCATATGTAAAGGTAATGCTAATAATTAGCCCACCTTGCAGGCACAGTTATTGTTTCTTAGAGTGAAGGCAGATATGCAATGGTCCTTGCCTACATTTTCACCCTATTACCTCAAAACCATAATGAAGACGGAGGGAGAGAGAGAGAGAAAGAGAGTGAGAGGATATCTGGTTCAGGCAGATTTGCAGATTTTTTCACCCATAACCCTGCTCTCATTACATTGCTTTAACTAGCTGCACCAACCACCCAGACATCAAACAGCCCTGCAGTGATAGTGTGCCTTTCTCATGGCTCACTTTTCACTATCCACACTTACACCGCTGGAATGGAAGAGATGGTACAGGATTCGCATTCACCAGGCATCTACTCTGGGCCATGCATTGTGCTCATTTCTTTTTATAGATCTCTCATTTAATCCCCACAAAAGTCCTGTGAGAAACAGCCACTTTACAAATGTAAAAATAGAAGTCTAAGCAACTAAAAATTTTTTCCAAGGTCACACAACTGTTAGGAAAAGGAGCCAGGATTTGAATGCAGGCTAGTATGATCATAAAGCCCTTGCTTTGTCATTCACGTCATTCACAGATCATTATATATATCAAACAATGTATTACTAAGTGTGGCTCTCTCTCTCTACGTATATATATACACACACACATATATATACACATATACATATATACGCATATATTTTCATATACATATATACACATATACATTTACACACACATATATATATATACGTACAGGCAAATGTATTACTGACAGTGAGGTATCTGGAGCACTTTTTGGACACAAATTTCTGTGAAAATTGTATCAAGAGCTTTGAAAACTAAAAGGGCCCCATCAAATCACGTGGAGAATTCAAAACATTAATCTGTTACCCTAGTCCCAAAATGTCTTTACTTTCAGATATGCCACAACCCTAGATAAGATGTCTCAATGTTTGAGCATTAAAATCAAATAACAAAATGCTTAGCTATTGTCAATCTATGAAAGCTGAAAAAAGAAAACCTACAAAATTACACTTAATACAACTGAAAGTTGTATTTAACATCATGAAGATGGAGCTAAAAACAGCCCCCCAAATGGGTAAAGCTGAGAAATTCTACTTCCAGTTGTGACAGAGCACCTTGCTCGACTAACTTTCCTGTCTGGAACCGATCAATTCTCCTATTCAAAAGAAAAAAAAATAGATAAAATGACCAAAAAAATTTGAAGGCATCAGAGATTTATGAAGACATTGAGACTTAAGAGAACAATATTTTAGAGAGAAAGGCAGTGCACAGAGGTAAGCATGAGCTTCTCTGCCACATTTCTTCTTAAAACATTTGCCTAATAGTAAGTGGAATGAAGCTGAGAAACCAAGCAGAAAATGGTAGCCTAGAGGTTCAAGCAAATTCCAAAGCTGTACAGACAAAAGTGGACTATGAGGCTACTGTGCTGGTCAAAATGAAGGGCTAAGATTCTGGAAAAAATGCAATCACAGGAAAAAGAGTTCAACATTTCAACCTTATGCACGGAATTTTCTCTCTTAGCATTTAAAAATGCTAAGCTGTGTAAGGTGAAAATCAGAGAAGCCAAGCAAAAATCCATAGCTAAGAGGCTAAAAATATAATTGGGGATTTCTGCAATAGTATTATGTTAGAAAGTCAAAAATTGAAGAATAGTGCATGCCAAGAAGAGGCCCTGGAAAATGCCTCAGATTTTCAGTTGAGACTAATGAAGAAATAGATCTAAGAGTAATGGCAAAATGGAAATAGACTAGCCCAAAAGGACTCAAACATGACCTGGAGTCATCTCAGTTCTTCATTGGATCAAAATCGTATTCCTTTCCTCTAATTACACAGTAAAAGTAAAGCAAATCCTCTCTGGAAGTAAAGAAAAGAATATAGACACATAAGATCTGGTATTCAATCTAAAATTACAAGACATACCAGAAGACAGGCCCAAATAGCCAAAATCTAAAGCAAATAGGCAGACAATAGAAACAATCACACTGCTAACAAAAATAAAATTTGAGTTAATCAGACATTGATTTTAAAATAATTATGGTTACTATATTTAAGAAAATAGATCAGAAGATGGAAAACTCATCAAATAACCAGAATCTATAAAAATGAATCGAATGAAAATGGTATAAGCAAAAAAAAAATGAAATTGATAATGAATTTAATAAATTTTATAGCAAATTAAGTGCAACAGATACATAAAATAGTAAACTAGAAATTGCAGTGGTAAAATATAGCACAGCAAGGAAAAGGATGAAAAATACAAAAAAAGAGCATATGAGACATGAAAAGGTCTGACATGTCTGTCATTGGAATTCTGGAAGAAGAATACAAAGAGAATGGGGCAAAAGCAATATTTGAGAAAATATTTGCCAAAATAACATAATATTTCAACCCATAGATCCATGAAGCCCCAAGTGGGACATAGGCAAAGAATATCCAAAATGAGGCATGTAATATTCAAACTACTAAACACTGAGGATAAAGAAGGTCTTAAAAGGAGTCAAAAACACACATTATGTGAAATGAGCAATAATAAAACTGACAATTGACTTTTAAACAGAAATTAAGTGAACTAGGGGAAAAAAACAATTAACAACTTTAAAATGCTGAAAGATAATAAGTACCAACCTAGAATTCTATACCAGCAAAAATGAAGGCCATATTTTCAGGAAAAAAATCAGAAATTCATCGCCAGCAGACCCATATGAAAAGAACATTTTCCTGGCAGAAAAAAATAATCTCAATAAGAAGTAGAAAATGAAGACAGAAATGAAGACCAATGAAAAAAGTACATAAGCCTTTTGTACTTTCTAAGATAACCACTAAAGTGATTATTTAAGAAGCATAACTAAAATAAGAATAACTAATGAATAGAGAGGGAATTACAATCAGAAAATTTTTGATTAGTACAAAAAATAAGAAAAGTGGGAAAAAATACAAATGGGACAGATGAATTAGAAATAAAAAGATGATCCCTTTAAACCCAAATATATCAAACTATATAAAGTGTAAGCAAACGTAAAACTACAATTGAAATGCAAAGATTATCTGAAGAGATTTTCTTTAAAAACTCAGTGGTACACTACTTACAAAAGACATACTCTAAGTATAAGCATACAAAATATTGAATATAAAAAGATGAGAATATACCATGAACACATTGACCAAAATAAAATTGACATTACTATTACTAGTCAAAGCATACTTTAAGGAAAAAATTGCTAAAAATAGAGACATGTTATTAAAATAAATTTTAAATCCACCAAAAAGATATAATTCCAAATGCATTTAGATTCAAAATATATAAAGCAAATATTAATAGTATGAGAAACGAAAATAGAAAAATCCACAAAATATTTGGACAATTCAGAATATCTCTTTTAGTATATAGTAGAAAAAGATAAATACACAGAGGAAGAAAAAAGAGATACAGAGGCTTTGAATAACAAACTTTGCCTAATTTACCTATATAAAATTCTATTCCCAACAATTCTAGAATATACTTTTTTTTTCAAATCCACATGGAACATTTGCCAAAGTGTCCAGCCCAAATCCTGGGAAATTTAAAAATTCTCCAAACATTTTAGAGGATATAAATTATACACAGTAGAGTATATTTACTGACTGGAGTAAAATTAAACTAGGAATCAGTAATAAAGGAAGAATTAAAACATTTTATAATGTTTTAAAATTCATCAATACTTCTCTAAAATAATGTAAAACAATTAAAAAGGAAATTAGAAAATACTTTGAATTGAATAATATAAATAAAAAAAGGAATATATCAAAACCTGTGAGATGCAGCTAATATAGTCCTTGGAGACTTACAACAATAAATGCATGACTTGCAAAAGAAGAAAGGCAAGCAAGCCATGATGCAAGTGTTCATTTGAAGAAGTAGAAAAAGAATAGCAAATTTAATCTAAAGAAAGTATGAGTAGGCCGGGCGTGGTGGCTCACGCCTGTAATCCCAGCACTTTGGGAGGCCGAGGCGGGCAGATCACGAGGTCAGGAGATCTAGACCATCCTGGCTAACACAGTGAAATCCCGTCTCTACTAAAAATACAAAAAATTAGCTAGGCGTGGTGGCGGGCGCCTGTAGTCCCAGCTACTCAGGAGGCTGAGGCAGGAGAATGGTGTGAACCTGGGAGGTGGAGCTTGCAGTGAGCCGAGATCGCGCCACTGCACTCCAGCCTGGGCGACAGAGTGAGACTCCATCTCAAAAAAAAAAAAAGAAAGTATGAGTAAAGAAATGATAAGGATAAAAGTACAAATTAATAAAATATAAAACAATGTATAATTATAATAAAGAAAATCAATAATACCCAAGGTTATTTCATCAAAAAGATAAACTTCAGCAGGACTGAACTAAAAAAAAAAGTTAGATACTAAATACCAAATTTCAGGAATAAAAAGAAAAACACCATTACATACCTCAAAGACGTTAAAAATAACAAGGATATTATGGACAACTTAATGTCCATACATTTGAATAATTAGGTAAAAACTTTAAATCCTTTAAAATACACAATTTATCAAATCTGACACATAAAAGGAAGAGAAAAATGAGTAGTTTACTAAATAACATAAATCCATAATTTAAAATCTTCAAAGAAAATTCAAAGTGCAGATATCTTTACCATTGAATTATTTCCAACATTTAAGAAAAAAAATCTTACTCAAACTCATGAAGCGAACAGAAAAAAGGAGAATGTTTCTCAACTAGTTTTATTAGTCCTGCATAACCTGAACATCATCTGGCAAGGACATTAAAAAAGGAAAAATTATAGGCCACTTTCTCTCATGAATATGGACAAAATATGGGCAAACAAATCCAGCTACATATAAAAAGAATTATAAGTCACTACAAGGTTTTTTTTCCAGAATGCAATTTTTTTTAGGTATTTAAAAATCAACCTATATTGATTGAATAAAGGAGAAAAAAATGTGACCAGTTCAATTGTATTGATAAAAGTCAACATGTTCAAGACAGAAATACAGCAAATCAGGAATAGAATACAATATCTCTTAACCTGATAAAGTATATTTCCAAAATTCCTAATGCAAAAGAAAATGTACTTAGCTAAATATTGAATTGTATGATTTGGGCATAAGAATAAGAAAAAGAATGTCTGCTGCCAAATTTTGTAAATTATGTAACTGTGGTTCCTAGCTACACAATAAAGTGAGAAAAATGAATAAAATTTATATAGATTGAAAAGAAAGATCAAAAAATTATCACTATTCATGGCAATATGATTGTGTGTTTAGAAAATTCAAAAGAATCTACAGTAAACTATTAAAATTACTATGTGATTTTAACCAGGCTGCCGGCCATTATGCAACATAAAAAAACTCATTTGTATATATGAGCAAACATAATTACAAAATGAAATTTTAAATTGATACTATTTACAGTAGCATTAAAACATCAAATACTTAGAAATTAATCTATTGAAATATGTAAAAGTCTACATTCCAAGTAGTATAGCATTACTGAGGGAAATCAATAAATCTTAAATAAATGAAGGGATACACCTTGTTTGAGATACCATTCAATATTGTAACAATGTCAGTTTTCCCCAAGTTAACTTACACATGTAATAAAAACTCAGCCAAAATCCTAGTAGGATTTGTGTGTATGTGTGTGTAAATCAACAAGCTGATTCTAAAATTCATGAAAATGCAAGAAGCAAGGATAGCTAAGATGATCTTGAAAAAGAAAGAAATGGAAAAATTGAAGCTACTATATATTGAGATTTATTATAAAACTCCTGTAATTAAGACAGTAAACAGTAAGGTCTTGGGACAAGGACAGACATTAAACCCATGAATCAGAATAAAGAGTCTAAAACCAGACTTGATTATGGCAATGATGCCTCTGAATTGGACTTGAAGAAAGGATAATCTTTTCAAAAATTGGTGCTGGGTTTTCTACCTATATAAGACTAAATAATAATCTCTATAGACAATATTTTATATCGTCTATATTGTCTTATTGTCACTATTCTGTAGACAAAAATCAATTCCGGGCAATTATAAACCTAAATTTCATTTTAAAATAATAAATATTTTAGAACTAAACATAAGAGAATACATTCATAATCTTGGGTGAGACAAACTTTTTTAAACATGACACAAATAGTACTAAGTATTATATAAAGGAAAAGATTGATAAATTGGACTTTATTAAAATTAAGAACTTCCATTCATTGAAAGTTATTTGATTAATGAAAAGGTAATCACAGAAAAGGAAAAGATATGCGTAATACATATATTCCACAAAAGATTATACTCTAGACAGATATATATGTACGTACATACTCAGATATTGTATGTGTATATATATACACCATTTTCACCCTACGGAACAGCAAGGAAAAACAGAAAACCTAATTGTCTTACTCTATGACTTAGAAATTTTTTTCCTCCCTACATACACAAGAAACGAATACATATGAGTGCCAAAAGGTATACACAAGGGTGTTCATAGCTGCATTCTTCATAGTAGCCAAAAACTGGAAATAACCCAAATGTTAGTCAATATTGGATTGTACAAATAATAGAATACTACGCCACAATGAAAATGAAAGAAATACTCTTGTATGCAACAGCATAGATGAATCTCACAAGTATAATATTGAACAAAAAAAAAGGCAGGCACAAAAGACTACCTACTATCTTATTCTATGTATATAAAATTCAAAAATAGGCCAAAAAAATGTAGTCGTGGAAGTCAGAAGAGTAGATATTCTTGATGAAGTATGACTGGTAGAACGACAAGGAAGTTTCTGGGGATACAGAAGCTTCTTTTTCTTGATTTATGTAGTGTTTGCATAAATATATTCACTGTAAGAATGTTTTGAGCTGTTCACTTATGATTTATAATGTGGTGAGTAAATATGCTTCGCTAAAAAGCATACTTTTATAAAACTACTTACATATCAACATATATGTGCATACCTACATACACAAATAAAGCTTATGGGGTTATATTGAAATAATTTAACTGTTATTCACATTAGTAGTTGATTAACTGTAGTCATCAATGGCTATTGTAAGAATGATAATATCTTCACAAGAAGGGGCTTTTCTATTCAACTCCACTACCTGCCCTTATCTAAGAACTTTATGTATTTCATTTGTTCCTTACCCCCAACCTCTGAAGTAAATACCACTGTTTTCCCCACATCAGAGATGAGTAAGAGTAAATAGAAGTATGGAGAATTTAAGTAATTCGCCCAAGATCACAGTCACAAAACAGTACAACTAGGATTTAAGTAGCAATAAAAAAAATCATTCAGTCAACTTTTATATGGCAAGTCCCTGTCTTTTGCAAAGAATTTCTTGCTGAAGAAGCATGTCTAGATCAATAATACTCCATAATACCCAGTAATTGAAGGGTTATGGTTGTTGACCTTTAGATAAGTTAAAAGCAACGAGTATTTACCGGGTTTATATTAACCACCAAGGTTTGTACCAGATCCTGAGGGTTCAAGACTAAATAAGATACCATCTTTAACTTCAAACAGCTCACAGATCCAGTAGCGAAAACATATATATATATATGTTTATATATATATGTTTATATATATATGTTTATATATATATATAAACAGATAAATCAAAGTTCAAAATCGATATGGCAGTTTTAAAACATTGCTGTCCTTTTTATGAAACTCTTTCCATTGAGAGGGGGAGTATATGCCTTATACCTTGAATCTGGGTGGGCTTGAGACCACCTCAGCAGTTTGAGCAAAGTAAAGCCAAGTCATAAAAGGCAAAGCAGCTTCTATCTAGTTCTTTTGGCATGCTTACTTTCTTGGAGTGCTCCCTCTCAGAACCCAGCTCTCATGCTGAGAAGTCCAAGCCACATGTAGGTGCTCTTGTTGACCACCTCTGCTGAACCCAGTCTTTAACTCATCCCAGCCCAATAATCAAGGATGTGAGTAAGAAAACTATAACACGAGAGATCCTACAGCCCATCTATTCCAGTCCTCAGCCATTCAAGTACCCCCCAGACATCTGAGTCTCCCTCCTTCCCCAGACATCACAGGGCAAAGCCAAGTCATTCCTGCTGTGTCATGTACAAATTCCAGAACTTCAGAATCCATGGGCATAATAAACAGTTGTTTTCTATTTCCTCCAAGTAGTTTGTTTATGTCCCTGAGGGTGGTTGGTTACGCAACAATAGATAACTGGAAAAGTCAGTTTCTCAATGTTTATTCCTCATACACCTGTGTCACAAGTACCTGGGGTGCCTGTGAAAACAATGGATTTCTGGATCCCTCCTCATTGCTTTTGAATCAAAATTTCTGGGAATGCATTCCAAGAATCTGAATATCATCCAACATCTGGGCAATTCTTACATTCAGTAAGTCTGAGTATCTCTGCCCTAAGCCAAGCACATGGTTAGCCACAGTAACAGTGGCTCACACATTTATTGATCTTTGAGACCATCAGGAATTTTCAAACATCAGTGTGCCTAAAAAGAAAAAAAACACGATTCACGTCTTAAATACGAAAAGCTAAATCTGTAGGGAGTCTACAGACCTGTAGACAATTTGTATCATAATATATTACAGGGTTGTGAAAGAGGTATACACACGGAGCCGAACAAAGAGTGGTTATGTTTGTCCCATTGGGTCAGGAAAATCCTCAGAAAGCGTGTGACGTGATATTGAGTCCTAAAAGAGGTGTATTTATTTGTTCTTCAAGAGACAAAGACCCAGAAAATACAAGATGCAGACGTGGTAGAAGCAAGTGTGAAACAGCCTGATGTTACAGAGTATACATGCCCCCAGGAGAAGACATTAGAAAAGTGAGGTCATGGAGAGAGTTTGCACTTGTGCCTGAAGGCAATAAGAAATCTCGGAAGGTTGAAAATTAGGGAAACTGTGGTCAAATCTGCATTTCTCAAAACCTTTCTTTGCAGTGACTGTGTGAAGGAAAGAATTAGGCAAAACAATAAGAACACTATTATAATAGCCCAGGCAAAAAAAAACTAAACTAGGAGTGGAAGCTTATTAAGAAATAGTGAAATGATACATGTCAAAGAAGAAACTCCACAAGATTTGGTCTCTAATTGAATGAGGAAGGCAAAGCTAAAATCTATGATGATTTCTAGGTTTCTGCCATAAATTTAAAAAAAAAGGAAGTATCAATCCCCTTCTTCCAGGGGCCATGAGCCAAAATAAAGAAACCAGGTAAATGTACTCAACATTTATTCTACAGAAATAATTTGAAATTAGGAAAAGAAGTGTATTTCTGAATTTGGATGGCTCTATTTAACCATTCATCCAATTGATGCATTCTTGTTGTGCAAAGGGGGATGATCCTTGAGCTGTTTTTAAAATCACACGAGAAATATATGATGAAATACATATTGTCCTTGATGGGGCTGTCCACTCAGATAACTAAAGACAGGATATGTGTGATGACAAAATCTTAAATCTGTGAAAGTAATTGCTTCTGACATCACCAGCTAGGCAGCAGGCTGCCCAAACAGTGCTGTTCAGTCACAAATTCTAAGCCTAATGAAGTGAGAAGAATACTATGTAGATACAAATTAAAATCTACTTACCAAGGACAGTCAGTATTTTTTTTGTAGACTTCCGTGTTTAATGTAAAGAAGAAAATATCTGTTGGGAATAATCACCCTTTTATGTTTTAAGTCAACACAATAGATCTGTTATTAACCGCAAGAAATGGCCATCCAGTAATTCTAATCTGTTACTGAAACCTTTGGCTCCTATAGGACTATTTTTAGATCCTTTTAATTATTACTGTTAAGCAGGTGAAATACAGTTATGAGAGAAAAAGATTCTGCTTAAAATAATGGCTGTTTATCCTATTGTGTTTATTTTTCACCTTTTTCTCCAGCACATTCAAGATTTTTGAAAGCTCAATTTTCCTGTCAACCACAGGACAATTGATATTGTATATTTGAGAAGAGTTGAAACTCTAGAATGGGGATTTCATGTAACTGAATTGTAATGAAGTATGATGTAAATAACTAAAGATTGTGAGAAGTCCCATGAATTCCCTTTCCAATGACCATATGTTTTGTTTCTGGTGTGAATTTTTTGTGAGTAACCTTGTTAACTCAGAAAAAAATAGACAAAAAACCTCTAATAATATATGACTCAACCCAAAATATGGCTCACATTCTTTTATATCACCTCTGAGTGAAACAGAAGTTGAAATGCATCTTCTGTAATATAGAACCTTCAATAACAAGGCATTATTAAACATATTATAGCAATAAGTCATCTATCATTCAATGACCAATTATTCTTTGGCAGCTCTAATTTAGATTTCTGCAGCTCAGATAAGTCTCTCTGGCTGTGAGAAATCAGATGGAAAGTCTTACAAACAATTCTACTTGCATTAAAGCAAGTAAGGAATCTCCTGTATAACTATTTTCCAAAATGTGAATGCAACACTATATGTGCAATACGTGTTTCAAATATAAATTTGATCATTGTATTGCAAGTGAGAAAGATAGCAAGATACGAGAAGAAAAAAAATGGGTTGGCACCAGATGGCTTGAATATGAATCATTGATTGCTTCAGTACTTCCTGGGTTCTGAGTTTCTCTGAGAAAGTCAGTTACCCTCTCTGATATCAGTTGTGTCATTCTTAAAATGAGAAAATAATGCCTACCTAAATACTATGTATGAAAATTAAATGAAATGATGACATAAATGCATCTGGTACTAAATTGGCTCTTCAAAAATGTTAGTATCAATATGAGAGCCTGGGCTGGGCATGGTGGCTCATGCCTGTAATCCCAGCACTTTGGGAGGCCAAGGCAGGTGGGTCATTTGAGGTCAGGAGTTCGAAGCCAGCCTGGCCAACATGGTGAAACCCCATCTCCACTAAAAAAAAAAAAAAAGAAGAAAAAAGAAAATTAGCTGGGCATGGTGGCAGGTGCCTATAATCCCAGCTACTAGGGAGGCTGAGGAGGGAGAATCTCTTGAACCCAGGAGTGGAAATCACACCATTTGAGCCAAGATCACACCACTGCACTCCAAACTGGGCAACAAGAGCGAAAATCTGTCTCAAAATAAATAAATAAATAAATAAATAAATAAATAAATAAATAAAAGAGAGATCCTGATGGGTTGCTGGAACAGAAAAAGTATGAGGTAAAATTTAAGGAAATTTGAATAATATATGGACTTTAGTTAAATAACATATCAGTATTGACTCATTGATTTTGACAAGCATACCATATTAACGTAAGATGCTAATAATACAGTAAATAACTGGGTGCAGGGCTTATGGGAATCCTCTACACTATCTTCGCAAACTTTCTGTAAATCTAAGCCTATTCTAAATTTTTTAAATTATATTAAAAGTTTTAAAAAAGCTAATACCCGTCCCTTCTCTTTTCCTTTTCAATGTTAACCCCCAAAGGTTAGATTTTCTTCAAAGTGACTGGTAGTGTTACTAGTTCAAGTCTACATTTAGTTCAATTCTACAGAGAAAATATGTCACATATTGCTCTCCACGCAGGCTGAATGTTGTGGTGTCTGCCATTTCTCCTAATATGTTAAATTAAAAATATGAACCAGTCATAAGCATCTACTAATATTTGATGAAGGATGCTTTTTTTGTCCTTCCAAAAAGCCTAAAATTGGACTTGGAATCTCATATAGTCTTTCTAGTTAGAGTGATGACAAAAAAGAAACATCTGCACTGTGGCAGCCACAGGGCTGCTGTAGATCTTGGCCCTGGAGGTTGTCCTATTTTCAACCCCCTTCCTTGCTTCTACTCCACCCTGCAGATACTGCTGCCAAAGTGTTGATTGTGTGGGTGCATAGCTCAGTTTCACTCAGGATCTTATTGATAACTATGAAGCTGCAAAGACAGAGGTAGGCTAGAAGTGCATATTGTCCCTTAAGCAAATTATCAAGATACATGAAGTGCTCACATTAACTGGAAAGTCAAAAATAATGAATGTTGGTTTAAGAACTCTATGCCTATGTGCATTCAAGTACTTTTTTTTTTTTTTACTACTGTCAAAAGTCCTTACAATGCAGAGAATCAAATTTTTAAGAAATCCTACCAGACACAGAGACTTTAAAAAAATCTTCTGGTGTTATTTACATTCTATGACTTTCCAACAAACATAAAAAACGAAGGTCTTAGTCTGATCATCACCAAAGAAGAAGTGTTCTGTGTAACTGGCTTGAAAGTGGAATAATTTCAAAAGAAATAACAGGAACTAACAAATATTTATTGACTGCTTGCTATGTCCTTGGCATTCTTCTTGGCATGAGAATGTAAAGCAAGAGAAGCTATGATTTCTGTTTTCAATAAATTTGCAGTCCATTTGGACAGGTAGAATAAATAGGGCAAGTAAAACCATACAAGAATTATTGAGTTCTTCTTACTTCTTATTATACGAAGGGCATGGTATGCATTTTCCCCTTTAACATAACATGCAACATCCAACAGTCGGGAAAGGTATCATTCTACCCATTTTGCACATTAGGAAACTGAGGCTCACAGATGTGAAGATAATGACTCCAAGTCTAACAGCTAGTAAATTATAGACCTAGATTCAAACCCAAGACTATGATGCCAAACCCCAGGTGCTTATTAAGCACTGCACTATGGTACTCCAGTTTTTAAAGTCAAATTCAAGCACTCCTTTGCAAACATTTAATAGTCCCCCCAAAGCCAAAATAAAAATATAGGCATTTTCTGTGGCACATCTGATGTCCAGAGTAATGAATGGGTGTGGCCAAACAGTATTTATGACATGACATTTAGAATGACATTTCAAGGTCAAATGTTACCCAACTGTGCAGGACCATATTCAATTCTTGGATTATAAAAGTGCAGACCCAGTTTCTCAAGGTCTCTGGGATAAAGTTCAAATTAGGTTGTTTAACAGAGTGTAGTGCTTAATAAGCACCTGGGGTTTGTCATCACAGTCTTGGGTTTGAATCTAGGTCTATAATTTACTAGCTGTTAGACTTGGAGTCATTATCTTCACATCTGTGAGCCTCAGTTTCCTAATGTGCAAAATGGGTAGAATAATACCTTTCCAGACTGTTGGATGTTGCATGTTATGTTAAAGGGGAAAATGCATACCATGCCCTTCGTATAATAAGAAGTAGGAAGAACTCAATAATTCTTCTATGGTTTTATTTGCCCTGTTTATTCTACCTGTCCAAATGGACTGCAAATTTGTTGAAAACAGAAATCATAGGAGAAAAATAAGAACTAACTACAGACTTGCTAGCCAACACTTTGAAAGTGACCTGGTAATGAACGTCAGTTCTGCAGCATATGTGCTAGAGCAGTCTTCTAGCGACCGACCCAGTGAGCTGGTAACAAGAGCCCAGCATACTTGAAACTGCTGTGGCATTCAAGCTCCTCAACTATTCTGCACATTCCTGAAGCGTTACTATGATAAAGTGTTCACTGATGCACAGATAACAGCAAAGCCAGCAAGGGGGAAACATGACTTTTAGAACGACGTTTCAAGGTCAAATGTTACCCAACTGTGCAGGACCATATTCAATTCTTGGATTATAAAAGTGCAGACCCTGTTTCTCAAGGTCTCTGGGATAAAGTTCAAATTAGGTTGTTTAACAGAGGGCTCTTATCAGTTTTATGAGCAGCTTTCTCCAGAATTTAGCTAGCTCACTTGATAGCATAAGGCAAGAGGAATTTTCCAGCAACAGACCCAGGCACCAAACAGTGACAAGAGCTGTGCTCTGTTCTGATACAGATTTAACATTTATCCCGGGAAGCTCTTCTCCAAGGAGTTTGGAGTATACAGTTTTCTCTAAGACTCATTCAAACCCATTGGAAAATCCCCCTGAAGTGCCTCACCAAACTTCATCCTCTCTGACCCTTAATATAAAATAAAGAGGGCACTGGTTGGTACTCCCTAAAGGAAGTATGCCCAGACTAATGAATGGGTGTGACCAAACAGTATTTAAGAGGACTTTATACATGTTCTTCAACAACTGAACTTCTGCTGGACTGGAGCCAATCTGGACATGTTACCAATTTTGGCATCTTCTTGCCAGGAGTCTGTACTCTGATAGTGCAATGGGTTAACAAATTGAGACATTAATTTAGGTTTTGTTTATCCCTGCATTTTTTTTGTTCCTACCTACCACCACCCCATTCCAAAAAAAAAAAAAAGGCAGTCAGGTGCTCTGTGCTGCTGGTCTCAGTGGAGATTTTTGTTACAGACATTTCCTGAAAACATCCCTGTCCTCTTCCTGTTCCTGTCTCCTTCCTGACTTTTGCACAGAAAGCCTGGATTCCTTGTGGGGATTAAGCTATGGTTCATGGAGAGGCAAGAAAATAGGTGGATGCTTTGAGAAGGAAAGGTAGGAAGCCACAGTGGGAAGCTCGATGTTTTCCTAGGAAGGGAATAGAATGGAAGGTCCCATTGGTGGTGAGGGTACATGTCTCACTTTCTTGCAGTACTTTGAAAGGTAGCAAAAAATTTCAAAAGATATGGCTGTGTGGTGAATCCAGAAAGCTAGATCCTAGGAACTGGAGCTCCCAGCTCAGGCAAACACCATTCATAGCCTACTTGGTATTGGGACAACAGAGCCATCCACATTTGAGGACCTGTTGGGCATGGACCACGAGGATATCAACAGCAACCCAACTTTTCAGGCAGCATTTTAGGTTTTTTTTGATGACCCTAGAGTACTCAAAATGACTGAGACAGAATCTACTGCTCAATTGGCAGGAGATTTAATTTGATTTAGAAACACATGATTGTTCTTCCATACCTGAGTTCCTTCCAACTCTAACAATAATTTGAGCTTCAATATTCTTATGGTTCTATTCTGTGACTCTTCCCCCACACTACCTCTGCCTTCCTGAATGCCCCTATAACTCCTCTCCCTCCCCCCCCAACCCACACACAGTCACACACAGCTATACCTGTACCATTCTTGCTTGTGGCTGATAGAGGGATTTTTAATTTCCAATAAAAGAGAACAGTCACTCATAACTTTGATATAAAAACCATAAAGATTTATCTTTACTTAAATATGCAACTAGAAATGCCAAATAATTTGCCAATTCATTACCTTTTGAAGAGTATCCTGGAAAATTTGAGCTAAAATTAAGTGAAACTTTTGCCAAAAGGAACATTTGAATTTTGCTTTATTGAGCTATTGCACTAAAATATTCTCTTCTTTAAAGTTTCTGTAGTGATATGCTGGATTCAAAGCAATCTTCCAATTGTTTTATCATTAGCTTGAAGCAAAAGAAAATGAAAAGCATGACAAGGCATAAAATTGGCCTTAGCAATATCTAAGCTTGGTTCAGCCGTGACCATTATGCTCAATGCTCTTACAGTGTGAACAAAACAGCCATAAAATCAGTTTATTGTTTTTAATTTTACGATCCATGATTTATTTTGTTTAACTTTAGTGACAGCCTGCGATCCCAGTAAGTGTCTTCAGTTAGGAAATGCAAGCAGGAAATCAAGACCCAGAAGTCATTAGTTGTAGCATGGACTCATCTCATTTATCTTCCTGTATAACTACCAGAGTGTGATCTATGTGATTCCTATTACACAAATTAACAATGGCAATTTTGAAATAAGAATCGTTTAAAGAACGAAATAGATCTTACACTGTTAGCTTAAACCTTCTTGGCACTCTATAGACCCTGGACAGCTAGAACCTACGTTCTATATTTTAAATTCAAGCCCTCCCCAAAGCACAATTTTCAAATAAAGAGGTAAGACACAATTCCTACAAGTTTTGTAGTCAGGAAGACCTGACCTTTAGTAGCTGTATATCCTTGAATCACTCCATTCAACACATTAAACAACAACTTCCTCATCCAAAAAATGGGAATAATAATATTAGCTGTATCATCGTGTTGTTATGAAGAATAAATGAGACAATGCATGCAAACTATTTAGCAAAGTATCAGATATAAAACCCCTCAGTAAGTGAATGAATGAATCCTTTGGTAATGTCAAATTAATGGGATCTTTTATTTAAAAAAAAGAGAGACATTCCCTTCTTGCATTTCAATGTTGGTATTTCTTGGCATTGTTTAAGATTGTGACCCAAACTTCCAGTATATTATTCTGAATTTGTTCTAAGTAAATAAAGAAGTGTATAGGCATCATTTATTAATCTTTATACCCCATATTACTTCTCTACCAGTGTAAAACAGATCACTACAATGCTTAATGGCTTAAAACAACACTATTAATCTGATCAGTTTTTATGGTTCCTCTCGGTCAGGAGTTCAAAAATGGCTCATTTGGGTGGTTATGTATCAAGCTTTCTCACAAGGTTGGAGTCAGAGGTCATCTGGGGCTGCAGTCACCCAAAGGAAATTGAGAAATTATTTTCAATGTGGTCTACATGTGTTGTCAAGTTGGTGCTAGGAAGTCTTCTCCATGTGGGCCTCTCCACAGGGATGCTTGAGTGCCTTTACATACCACCAGCTGGCTTTCCTCAGAGCTGCAGTGCCTTTTATGACCAACCTCATAAGACACACATCATCATTTCATTAAGTCACGTGGTCACAAGTTATTGGCCACACAGGCTAATACTGATTCAGTGTAGAAGGGGACTGAATACCCAAAAATGCAGATTGTTAGGGGCCCCCTTGCAGGCTAACTGCCATAGCCCATTTTCTGACACCCAATGATACACATGCACACACACACACACACACACACACACACACACACACACACCACTTACCCCAGACCAAGGCCACCAAAATTCTAACCCCATTACAGCATTAACTCACGCTCAAAGTCCAGGATATTGATGTTTAGATGAGGTCCAGGTACAGATGAGGATCGTCAGGTGTGCAGTTCTTCAAATAAATCTCAAGTATGGTTCCTCTTAATCTAAAAACTTACGAAATAAAGAGACACATTATCTGCCCCAAACACACCAAATATGAAATGGTGGGATGGGCATAGGATAACCACTATAGACACTCTCATTTAAACAGGGTGAAACAGGAAACACACAGAAGTCATTGATCCATAGCAGTTCTGAAATAATAGATGGGCACATGTTGCCAACTTCTTGATTAGGGCTCGGCCCTACTTCTGCCTGAAAATCATTTCCCATGATTGTTGGCTCCTCCCTCTGGGCTCTCTATTTTTGTTACAGCATCACCCCAATTTACAGGTACCAAATTCTATATTAGTTATCTATTGCTGCATAACAAATCACCCAAAACTTAGAGGCTTAAAATAATTACTTATCAACTCTCATGGTTTCTGTAAGTCATGAATTCCAGAGTAGCTCAATTAGGTAGCCCCTACTCAGGGGCATCCATAAGGTTGTAATCAGGTGTTGGCTAGGGTTATAGGAACCTGAAAGCTTGACCAGGGCTAGAGAGTCTATTTGTAAGGTAGCTCAAACATATGGCTGGCAAGTACGTTCTTCTCCATGTGGGCCTCTACACAAGACTGCTTCAAAATATGGTGCTGGCTCTTCCCAGACTGAGTAATCTAAGAAAGCAAGGTGGAAGTTGCAGTGTAATTTATAAGTTTGTCTTGGAAGTTACTGTCTTCTTGCATTTTGTATTGCTATAACAGAATACCCGAGGCCAAGTAATTTACAAAGAATATGAGTTTATTTGTTTCACAGTTCTGCAGGCTCTATAAGAAGCATGGCACCAGCATCTGCTTAGCTTCCGGTGAGGTCTTTTGTGCTATGTCAAAACATGGTGGAGGAGGTCAAAGGGGAAGGGGGCATGTGTGAAGAGGGGATCAAACCTTGCTTTATAACAATCTGCTGTCTCAGGAACTAATCCATTCCTGTAAGAACTAATGCAGTCTCACCAGATCAAGAACTTACTACCTTGAGAACAGCACCAAGCCATTGATGAGGAATCCACCCCCTTGATTCAAACACCTCTCACCAGGCCCCACCTCCCAACACTGCCACATTGGAAATCAAATTTCAACATGAGTTTTGATGAGGACAAAAAAACTATAGTAGTTACACATTACTATTTCCACTATGTATAATTTGTCACACAAGCCAGCCCTCACTCACTTGAAAGGGACTACAGAAGGGTATAAACACTGATAATCACTGGAAACTGACTACCACTACACCTTCCCCAATGAGAAAATTTAGTAAGCCTTTTCCCTAAGTCGAATATAACTATACATTTACATCTTACAAACAGGTGTATTATTAACAAATAAAATTTCTACATACAACCCCTAAGAACTTTATGCCAGAAAAGGAATTTTTGCCCCTCAACACATTAAGGCATGGAATAAGGGTAAGCTACAAGCACTACGTCCCAGGGAAGGCTAGTCACCCAGCCAAAAGTCACAAAGCTGACATCAACTTGGAAATTCATCAAGGGTCTGACCATTAGCCCTTAAGGTAAAGAAACTAAACTTGTCAACCCATAAAGAAATGGTTCACATTTCAAGGATGGACTTATGTTAATAAAGCTCACAGAGAATAATGTATAGAAAACCACATTGCCAATTCATTTATTTAAAATGTGGCCCAAAATGCTAATGGAATGGTTATCTGTGTGTGCTGAGCATGGTCCACCCATAGATATATCACATTGGGAGTAAAAGTATTCCTTGAAGAAATGTTATCATTTGTTGAGCATGGAATCACATAAAGCAAGAAGATTTAGTTAGGCTGACTGTCATTAAGCTCTGAGAGCTATATACTTTCATCTCTGCTTATGGGGCTAAACCTGCAAGAAACTCAGTCGTAGGTCAGGTGGCCCTGAACAGTGCATGGATGAAGAGTACTGCTGCTTATCCCTGTTCCTCAACCTTTTCAGTGTCAGTTTCCATGGCAGACTGCCATTACATTCTTTCTTTATATCTATTACCTTTTGTCATATTCCAGGCAAATCTATAGATATTCAGTCACTTGGAGACAAGGGAAATCACAGGATTTTGTTTTGTTTTGTTTTTCCCCACACCCCAACATACCTGAAAAGAATGACACATTACCACCAATAACTTGGGTAAATGATAGTAGTGAATCTAGGTAGGGGTGTGGTGGGGTGGTTAAAAAACAAGATGATTCCATTATGGTAGTGGTTAGGAAAAAGCGCACCACTGCCACCATTTTAAGAATTACACTGTAGTATAAATTTGCATATTTCTAATGGGATTCATGAAATGTGTTTACATTTTAATTCTCAGAGTTATTTTCCTATGTTCAAGATTTAATGGGGTATATCATTTTTGCCTCTAAATCCTGCCTACGCACCCCAACTCTTGGCTTGAGCTTAGAAATAGACACGTATTTTCTTCCATTGGACTGGATTATGTAATGGTTGGGTGTGCTAGTTTAGAAGCAGAAATCAGTGAGTTGGCCCTGTCTCAGAAGCTACTGCTTCTCCATTTCACTGAATGACTTATATACAACCACTCTTATCCAGGGGTCTTCTGTGAGCTTGTTCCTCTCATCTATAACTCACCTACTTTGTGGTCTTAGGAACTGCTTTATTTTGTGGCTGCCTTTTCTGCTAAAATGCAGACAGCCACAATCCTCCCTCCAGTTTCTAATCAGAATTTGAAGCCATCTAATTCTCTGTGTTTTCTGGAATTCCCATTCATCACACTTGGCATCTCTTCCTGCTCCCCAGTTGAAAGTCAAGCATAAGCTTTCCTTGGCCTTATACATTTATGAGACTTCTGGTATCTCTCAAACATTCAATGTAATTTGCATTAACATTGTGAAATTGCAGTAAATTTGCCTTAACACTTTCCTCTCCCTCTTTCTCTTTTTAAAAAATTTTAAATGTGTGATCTTTAAAATAAATGTATATATCACTCGGTCACCAGTTGGTCTCTCCACCTTTCTAATTACATTGATATTTTTTCCTCCAAAATAACACTCTCCTATTTTGAAAAGCAATAAAAATAACAGTTTACAATTGCAGCTGATCTTTGAATAACATGGATTTGAACCGTGTGGGTACACTTATATTTAGATTTTCTCCCACCTCTGCCATCCCTGAGACAGCAAGGCCAGCCCCTCCTCATCCTCCTCCTTGTCAGCCTACTCAATGTAATGACAAGAGGGAAGACCTTTATGATGATCCACTTCCACTTAATGAACCTAACTATGTTTTCTATTCCTTATGATTTCCTTAACAACATGTTATTTTCTCCCACTTCCTTTATTGTAAGAATAGAGTATATAATACATACAACATACAAAATATGTGTTAATTAACTTTATGCTTTTGATAGGCTTCTAGTCAACAGTAGGCCATTAGTAGTTAAGTTACAGGGAATGCAAAAGTTGTATGTGGACTTTCAACTGCAGAAGGTGGAGGTTCAATGCCTAATTGTATATAAAGACCAAGCCCACCAAAATTTTTTATGGAAATTATGTAAGTTGATCTAACATCCAATAATAGGGAACTCCGAATTTTAAACTACTACGTTTTATTTCATTAGGAAATGTCCATCATGGCTACTTATTTATGTATTTTTTTTTAGTCTTCCAAAATTTAAGGCATATTTCAAGGCACCTCTACAGAAATACTAAATTCTCGTCTTGTTGCCAGTACAAAGTGAGGTGCTTAGCTCAAGAAACTGCTCAGGAAGTACATATGCATATTGCCAAGTAGCATAATAGGAGCATTCACCAGGGGATGTGATATGGTTTGGCTGTGTCCCCACCCAAATCTCAAGTTGTAGTTCCCATAATCCCCACATATCCTGGGAGGGACCCAGTGGGAAGTAATTGAATCATGGGGGTGGTTACCCCCATGCTGTTCTCAAGATAGTGAGTTCTCACGAGATCTGATGGTTTTGTAAGGGGCTTTTCCCCCTTTTTCTCAGCATGTGAAGAAGGATGTGTTTGTTTCCCCTTCTGCCATGGTTGTAAGTTCCCTGAGGCCTCCCCAGCCATGCAGAACTGTGAGTCAATTAAACCTCTTTCCTTTATAAATTGCCCAGTCTTGGGCAGTCCTTTATGGTAGTGTGAGACCGAACTAATACAGGATGTTAATATCATTCTGAGTAAATGTGTAGAGTTCCCACTGAATCTTTGTCCAGTTACCATCCACACAATTGTAAGACTCTCTCAGGCAGAAATCAGCTGTGTGTTCACCCTTCCCCGCTCCCTAAGCTGCTAATATGGGCTCAGCACAATCTAATGTGGCAGCTCATCACTAGTATCACAACCAGCAAGGTCAATGCTAGTTGTTCAAAAACAGATTTGATATCAAGGCCTGCTGTACATTGACTCAGTGGAAATTTCCCAAGGACTGGAAAAATACTCACAGTACCACCAGTTGTCAAGAATAGTGGTGTCTTTCATGTTAAATGACATATAAAAAGTCCATAAAGCAATAAAATGTTAAAATTCAGCCAGCCCATTTCATAGACCTCACAGTCCACTATGATGAAAAAGTCTTGTCTTGGCAATCTGAGGCTGATGTTTCATGACGGGCTTTGTCTAAACGCTGGATTTGATTTATTCTCAGCCACATTCAAATGTCCAGTTTGCACAAAATCCAAATTACAAAAATGTTCAGTCTGCATTTATTAATACAAGATGTCAGCTTGTGACTTTCCCTTCAATACCATCACCAAATCTCTTTTGTTTTTATCATGGGATTTCCAGGGGGATCAGATATTCCTCAGTGCTCAGGATAATTGTACTGCTGTTTGCCTCTGAGAAAGCACTACCAGCCCTTGATGGTAGCTGCCCAGAGCACTCTGGGGAAAGAGTTGTGTCCTTGGTGATGGTAGGCAGGGAAGCTGTGCATGTGTGTGTGTGTGTCGGCAGGGGGATGGGTATGTGTATGTGATGTGTATGTGTGCATCTGTTTATGTTGGGGGTGGGTGTATGTGGCTTTTTGTTCCCAAGCCCCCCTAGCTGTCTCACATCTACCCCTTGAGCCAGTGACCTGGATGGAGCTGCCACTGCCCATTTCTCTTCCCATGCTCCAGACCAGCCCCTCATGTCCAGATGGGGAGGAATGAAATGCCATTTCTCTAACCCTCTATATTTTCTTTCCCTTGCCTCCCTCTCAGGTGGCCCTGCATTCTTCCCCATCATCAAATTGCCTGCTACTTACTCCTTTAGCCCAAGAATAAAGGCACCCAAACATATCAATAAATATAATCAATAGGACTCAGAAAGGGAGTAACCCAATACCAGATGTATAAGTCTAGGTTCCAGCCCAGCTAGGACATTGTGTGACACCAATCTCTCCATTAACAAAGTAATTTAATTCTTCAGTAAACAATCTTAACCTCTTAACATGTGTTCAACAATGAACTGGAAACTGGGGAGGCAATCATAAATAAGATAAATGATAGGTTTGTGGGGACTTTAGTTTAAAGGGAGTTACACACAAGGAATAGGCAAGTACAATGTCATGCTATGTGCACCTGGCTGGAGGAGAGAGGGTTCTGATGGAGGCAATGGGAGAGAAAATTCTAACAGGGGCTTCAGCAAAGGCTTCACTGAGAAGGGGGTTTCTAGGTAGAAATCTGATCAGCCCACAAATGTAGGAGAGAGATTCAGAGAGCAGGCCCGGCATGTGTGTTAAGGGCCTGGAACACTACAAAGCCTAAATAAATTATAGTAAACCCAGAGAATACAGTGTAAGGGGAGAGTGCAACAGATTAAACCTAGAAAAGAAAAAAGGAACTAGGTTGTTTTTTCTCAAAACATTGTTCAAAGACCACCTAAAACACAATGACCCGCTGTAAGCTTCTTGTTGTTGTTAAAAAACAAAACCAAAAAAAAAAAGATGTTTTTTAGCTACTATCCAGATTCATTCCTTTTGAACCAGGGGCACAGGAATCTTCCTTTTTAACAAATTATCTAGCTGGTCCTTACCAGAGTACAGTTTGAGAACCACTGGACTAAATTAAATAAGGCCAGATGAGCCACTTTCAAGAGTTTGGGCTTAATCCAGAAATGGATGAGAAGCCATGTTGTGCAATGCAGTGGCACGATTAAGATGTGTGTTTTTGATAGCTCACTATAATGGCAACCTAGAAAATCAGCAAGTTGAGCAATGGAGAGATCTCTCCGTTTTTAGCTGAGAACATTAGATTGATGTCCAAGATTTCTGCATAAATATAAGGATTATCAAAGTACGTACCAACTGAAAACCTAACCAGATACATTCTCAATTTATGTCCACCTGCTTCAGGGTGACCAACTGTCCCATTTGCCCAGAGCTGAAGGATTTCCTAGGATATGGAACTTCAGTGCTAAAAGTAAAAAAGTCCCAGGCCAACTGAGATGAGCTGGTCATGTTATAATTGCCAAAATAATCAGTCAAGTTACATACAGTTCTCAATATAGCACTTTTTTAAAAATTATGAGGTTAAAAAATTTTTTTGAAAGTAAAAAAGAATTAAAATGAACAGAATTAAAGCAACCCTTTGTAGTTTAAAAAAATAATCCCAAGCACACTGTTACTTGATGCAAATTTAAAACAAAAACAAAAATTCTGGCAGTGCCTTTTAATTTGTAAGAACAGAGGCTCTCAAGCATGGTGTTGCAATCAGTAGAGGGGCGTGTTGCAAGGAAATTGTTTTTTACTAGTCATAATTAAAGGACTGAGTTTGTAAATGATTTACTCTTAAAAATACAGAAAATCAAGGTTAGCTCACTTGCATTCCATTATACTTTCTCTAGCAGGAGAGAAAGTGGTGGAGTTACGGAAAACCTGTCTAGAATAACCAAAAGCCCAAGTTGGCTCAGAGATTTGCACTGGACAGAAATATAGCCATTAATTTCTATATGAAGAAAAACAGATTGAGAAACACTTGAATGGTAACTTTACAAGTTATTGCACCATTTCCACATTCTAAAAGGGAGAGAAAGAAGAGGAGAGAGAGAAAAATTTAAAATACTTTAAATGCCCCGTTGTTACACCAGGACAGTTTTTTGCCAATGTTAGCACTACAGATGTTGGGTGGTACCAGGATACAGCAATTTAAATTTCAATACTTTGGTACTTATCTTACTAAGTAATGCAAATATATAAAGCAATATACAAAGCTAGTACATCAAACCTATGATTTCATGAATACTGTTGAGAGGTGACAGGGTGCTGGCAGTCCTCAGAGCCCTCTCTCACTCTAGGCGCCTCCTCTGCCTGGGCTCCCACTTTGGCGGCACTTGAGGAGCCCTTCAGCCCACCTCTGCACTGTGGGAGCCCCTTTCTGGGCTGGCCAAGGCCGGAGCCGGCTGCCTCAGCTTGCAGGGAGGTGTGGAAGGAGAGGCGCGAGTGGGAACCGGGCCAGCTGGAGTTCCGGGTGGGCGTGGGCTTGGCGGGCCCCGCACTCGGAGCAGTCGGCCGGCCCTGCCGGCCCTGGGCAATGAGGGGCTTAGCACCCAGGCCAGCGGCTGCGGAGGGTGTACTGGGTCCCCCAGCAGTGCCACCCCACCGGCGCTGCGCTCGATTTCTCCCTGGGCCTTAGCTGCCTTCCCCTGGGGCAGGGCTTGGGACCTGCAGCCCTCCATGCCAGAGCCTCCCACCCACTCCTTGGGCTCCTGTGCGGCCGGAGCCTCCCCGATGAGCACTGCCCCCTGCTCCAGGGCGCCCAGTCAACCAAGGGCTGACGAGTGCGGGCGCACGGGGCAGAACTGGCAGGCAGCTCCACCTGCAGCCCCGGTGCAGGATCCACTGGGTGAAGCCAGCTGAGCTCCTGAGTCTGGTGGGGATGTGGAGAACCTTTATGTCTAGCTCAGGGATTGTAAATACACCAATTGGCACTCTGTATCTAGCTCAAGGTTTGTAAACACACTAATCAGCACCCTGTGTCTAGCTCAGGGTTTGTGAATGCACCAATGGACACTCTGTATCTAGCTACTCTGGTGGGGCCTTGGAGAACCTTTGTGTCAACACTTTGTATCTAGCTAATCTGGTGGGGACGTGGAGAACATTTGTGTCTAGCTCAGGGATTATAAACGCACCCATCAGTGCCCTGTCAAAACAGACCACTGGGCTCTACCAATCAGCAGGATGTGGGTGGGGCCAGATAAGAGAATAAAAGCAGGCTGCCCGAGCCCGCAGTGGCAATCCGCTGGGTCCCCTTCCACACTGTGGAAGTTTTGTTCTTTCACTCTTTGCAACAAATCTTGCTGCTGCTCACTCTTTGGGTCCACACTGCTTTTATGAGCTGTAACACTCACCGCGAAGGTCCGCAGCTTCACTCCTGAAGCCAGCGAGACCACGAGCCCACCGGGAGGAACAAATGATTCCAGACGCGCCGCCTTAAGAGCTGTAACACTCACCGCCAAGGTCTACAGCTTCACTGCTAAGCCAGCGAGACTACAAACCCACCAGAAGGAAGAAACTCCGAACGCATCTGAACATCAGAAGGAACAAACTCCAGACGCGCCACCTTAAGAGTTGTAACACTCACCGCGAGGGTCCGCGGCTTCCTTCTGGAAGTCAGTGAGGCCAAGAACCCACCAATTCCGGACACACTGTTGCTTAAGATAAGGTTAAGGATAAAAATAAGTCAATTTTTAAAATATCTAGTAAGTAATTGTGTAGGTGGTAGACAGCAAAAATGTGTGAAAGTGGTATGGGAATGACTCAAAAATGGGAAATATTATACTTGTCTAAGTGGAAGCAGAACAAAATCCTATGTCTTTAACTTTTCAAGGTGAAGAGCAACAAAACTTTCACATTTCAAAGTTGAGTCCCTCAACGTGTTGGACACATAGAATGTCCAGCTCTATTTCACACCTCATATAGTTCTACCACTTTAAGTTTTTATCTGAGTTGGATATTTCCAAAGCAACTGTTCAATTATAAGAAGAAAAGAGCAAAACATAAGAAAGCAAGATAATTAAACAACAGAAAATTTTAATTGTGATTTTAGCATCAATCAAATCACAAGAAATCTGATTTTTCAGCAACTGTGTGTCACGGTCATAACATAATAGCAGCTCAAATTTTCAGCTTGGTTACATAAATGGATATCACCCATCTAGGTAGGACAAGAAACAAAACCTTTTAAGTCAAGACAAAAAAAAATACCGAGATAGAAAATCATTAAGCAATTAAAGTGCTTTAACTATTATATATACAGCTCATCTCTTTTATGGGTATTAAAACACAGAATGTGTTTGGGTAATAAGACGCATGGATTTGTTAACAACTATGATTTAAAATCATTCCTGATATTTCTCCAAATATCTTGCAAGTTTTTCCAAAACTCTATTGCAAAACTCCATAAAGGAAAAAATACGTTTTAAAATTTCAGCTGTCAGGTTACATTTTCTCTCCTTTACAGTCTAATTATTTATCATGAGACTACATCTTCAGTTGAACTCTCTGCTTTATGATTTTATGGTTGAATAAGTACAATTCTCCTGGATTTGAGCAAAATATACCAACTGGACTTCTATGCTCAAAAACTTATTTTCTTAAGTTAACAGAATTTTTTTTTCCTGGAGAAGGTACCATTTCTTAAATAAAATAAAATAAAACATAAGGCATTACAATCTAGCCCTCAGTTCTCTAACTGCTTCTGCATGCTATTATCAGTTTCAGAAATCATGTTTTCTTGGTTTATAGGAAGTCAGCAGTTGAACGACGATTCTGAATTCCTCACTAGTCAATTTACTTCTAATAAAGTAAAAACCTTCTTATTGTTGCATACGGATTCTAATTTTTCAATGCAATTCCTCAACTTTCAGTGTTCCTATGGGGTTACAATGCTTTGATGTCAGATAATCACATAGAGAGCTTTAAAGTGTCCTTGGGTGTCAGGTTTTACACAGATATCTGTACCATAAATAAGACCTCTGAAAAATATTCTTATTTCCAGTAACTAAAATAGTCTGTCTTCTTCTAGAAAAGCATAGCATGGCACAGTAATAGCACTGTAAAGTGCTGAAAAGCAGATACTATGGTTTGAATTCCATCTCTTGCATTTACTCACTGTTGACCTTGGGCTATTTACTTAACCTCTCATTTTCCTCATCTGTAAAATAAGGATTATAATAGTACCTGCCTCATAAGGTTGTTATGAGGATTAAAGAGTCAATGCATATAAAGTGCTCTGAAAAGTATCTATCACAGTTTACTCAGTAAATTAGCTCTTATCATAATCACTAGCCCACCACTCACCACCCATGTACAAGCTCCCACAGATGTATCTGGAATCACTATTTTCAAAGCCCCATTTCCTTAAAAACAAACTGGAAAATGCTACCAGGGGGTTTTCTTTTAAGGCGACCCATGGGCACCAACAGTATGATGATTGGCCCAGATGACTCTGGACTCTTTCCTAACTTTGACTTTAAATTAACATAGGGGGTGTTACAGGAAAGTGAAAGGGTTTTCTCTGGTTTTAATGTCCTAAACCTAACCACTCTTAGACTCACATCACCCATATTGATTTCTTAAATGGGATTAGTTATCTTTAAGGGGAAGAGGGAGAAGTACTCAGAAGGTCTCAGAAACCAGAAGGAAGATTACAAAAACCAAGACTGCCTTCATTTCTCAGGAACAAGCCACATTAGCCAAGCTCTTGGAGACATATACATGAAAACCCAAAGGGGCTGAAAGCCTTGAAATATTAGCGAACTTATTAATATAACCACAATATCAATAAGCTAAGGATGATGTCTTAAAAGATCTCATTTCAATTTATGTAGCTATGGATTGCACACTTCTTGGTGAGTCATTATTTTTTAGTAAATGGGGATAAAAATAGCTAATTTTGAAGATAACTATGCAAGAGCAAACAACCTACATCAGTTCCTATTTTTATACTGAATTTAGAGAAGACATATGGAAGTGTATTTAAATAAAATAATATTTAAAAATACAATTTCAGATGGTATTACTAGACTTATTAAAGTATCATCAGTTCTAAGAATATATTTAGCAGTTTGTGCTATGATGTGAATTGTTCCCACAAATGTCTACTTCTCTTTTGTATTTATTTCCACTCAAAGATTGCCATACTCCTCAGAACCTTACAATTATAATAATAAGGATCTCCAAATGTTTTTATCATAGACAGGGCCCACGATGGGTCTACTCTATACTGCCTTCTAAGGATAGCAGAACATATAACAAGTTCTCATGGCTTTTTGTCCCTTTTGTGGAGAGTACAGTAAAGAAAGAAAATTCTCTGCACGCTAATGATCTTTGAAATGAGGACTGTTGCTCCAACAGACTTTTCCTACCATGTGAAAAGTTTAAATAAAGAAAAAAAAAGTTCTCATACATTCCACATTGGCACAACAATAGAAATAAAAATAATTCTATCCTGTCAGGGCATCTCAGTCCCCAGCCTTTGATTCAGTTTAAACCTAGTCTTGATGCCAAGAGATTTCAGGCTTTGGTGGAGGGGAAGAGAATCAGAGCCCATCATTGGTTCTGGGCAATCTTGGATGAGGCCCAAAGTATTCAACTGGATCAAGGATTGGAATATAGGATCATGCAGCCAATGTTCTTGTTTAAAAGCAACTTTTCACGATTTAATTCTATAAATTCCCTTCTTATATTTCAGAAAAACTCCAGATCATGAAGCATTAGTACTAGCTAGCTATAAGCTGACATTCCCATCACAACAATGTGTCACCTACAGTTTCCTCCAGAAAATGAAGACATTAAAGCTGCAATGATACTTGTCAATTATCCAGAGAAAGCAGACCAAAACTGTGCTTTGTCCTCAATTAGCTAAGTAATTCAAAGTAAAGGCTCACTTTCACCTGAAGTAGTGGGGATAATTAGAGTCTAAAATAGGTTTGGCTTCAATTATCTAGATAATCTACTTGTGTGTTTATTTAGCCCAAAATTAGAAGCTTAAAAATGAATCAACTTTCAAGCAAAAGCTAAATGACTTTGAAAACTCACTGACAGGAGAATTTGACTTTAAAATGACTTCTTTGGGTGGGCTACTTATAAATGTACTTAATAAACATCGTTCTTATTTATTTTAGATTTGCACTTAGAAATTTTAAAATATTAATAAATTCAAAAGCACCTTTATAACCTGTATACCACTAATCCACTTCCTTGACCTAAGATTAGGAATTGAATAATTTTTTACACACACACACTCTCTCTCTCTCTCTCTATGCCACAGTGTTGCTACCCACATTACTTTCATTCTCAGAGAAGTACTAAGAAAAATCTGTGATGAGGACTGTGAGACTATTTTGTCTGTTCATGAGAATCACCTGGGAAGCTAACACTCAGCCCACAGTGAACACCAATTAAATCAAAGTCTCTACAACTGAGACCAAGGCATCCTGTTTATAAAGGATGTGTATAAACTCCCCAAGTGAATCCAATATACAGCCACAGTTCGAGACTCACTCAGGAGTTGGATAATTTTTCTCCAAAATAGCCTGGAAAAGACAAATCAGAACCGTCCCATTTTTCTCCTTATCCTCACTCCTAGTTTCTCCCCGTTGGGGAGAAACTATTTATCCCATAGTGTGTGCTTAACTGAATTCAATTACTCTGGGTGTAGAAATGTCAGGTCCCATATCATTTCAATCTTTTTCATTTAATTATTCAATTAATAAATATTTTCTAAATGTCTACTATATAAGTCTAGGCTATGTAAGAATTTTCTAAAACATAAGCCTTTCCCTGAGCGATCTCATAACATAACAGGGAAGATGGTCAGAAACAAATTTAATGACAGTATTCGGTGACAAGTGCTGAAACTGGGGTACAGAGGTAGAATAAAGAACTATTTTCATTGTAAGCATCAGGGCATTTGAGCTGATCAGGAAAGAGAAGCTGGTGCCTTAAGCTAGCAGAGGGGAGAGTGGACTGGTATTCCAGGCAGAGAGGAAATCTTTGCAAAGCCATGGAAGCATGAACAAGTCAGATGAGTCCCAGGAGCCCCGACTAGCTTTGTGTGGCTGGAGGCCAGTGAGGTGTGTGTGTCTCTGTGTCTGTGTGCGTGTGTTGAGGGGGAAGGTGGGGATCACGGCATAGGAGGCTGAAGAAGAAAGCAGAAGAGGACTCCATGTATCTAAGTTGAATTGGGCCTGGAATTAGCCCATAAGGTTACCATATAAATTTATTGCATGTTTTACAAACTCTTAAGACCATTAAGAAGTTGGATTATTGTTGACTGTCTATCATTCTGATGAATATTTTGGAATACTTTTCATTTTTAAACTAATTGTTATGTGTATGTTAAATTATGCCATTAGTGTGAAGAGCAAAGATGTGATACTGACAGTTAGAAATCAGGTAATTCTTCTGAATTTAAATGTTCAAAAATCACCTCCTTTTGGAGTCTGGTCATTGGGTGAACTGACTGCAGTCTCAGATCAAAAGTTAGTATCTTAAATCACATAGCATACACTGAGAAGACATAGATAATATTCTCAACATAAAGGATGGGTACACAAGGGTGGCTAAACTATTTAAACTTCCCTGTATGTGCTACATGAGAGCTCACTTTACTGATTTTCCTTTTTTTTTTTTTTTCAGACGGAGTCTCGCTCTGTCACCCAGGCTGGAGTGCAATGGTGCGGTCTCGGCTCACTGCAACCTCTGCCTCCCAGGTTCAAGTGATTCTCCTGCCTCAGCCTCCCAAGTAGCTGGGATTACAGGCATGCGCCACCACGCCTGGCTAACTTTTGTACTTTTAGTAAAGACGGGGTTTCACCATGTTGGCCAGGCTGGTCTCGAACTTCTGACCTCGCGATCCGCCCACCTCGGCCTCCCAAAGCACTGGAATTACAGGCGTGAGCCACCGCACGCAGCCACTCATGATCTTATTTCAGTCTAGACTAACCTTATCCATCTTCTCATGTAAAAATGCCACTCTGCTCAAATGTCTGTTCCTCCAGCAAATTTCATCATTCCTGGTCCATCACACATCCTGATAATCAGCCAGCATCCATTTATCTGTGTCTCTTTCTGTCTCTTACAGGAGTAATAGATGCATGTGTTTTAGTCTTCATTTAAGGAAGGATCTGTTTCTACTTTTTAAAAACAGCCTTTATTAAGAGCTCAGTGCCATTCATAAATATCATCTTATATCATCCTAACAATGGTAGGTACTATAACTTGGAGGCTAGTATCCAAATTTCCACATAAGGAAATTAGCTCAAAAGGTTAAATGACTTCCTCAAGATTATACAACTAGCAAGTTGTATCCTAAACATCAAAGTCAGATTTTGAAACAAACTCTCAACCCAACTACCATGCATTTCTCATTTCTATCACTAAGAGAAAGACTCCACCACCAAGTTTATAGAGAATAGGTACACAATAAGTATGTGTTTAATAAATAGCTTCTATCTTGCTTTTGCTATATTTCTGTGACTACATGTTTACACTTGAGTAAACACACTCATATACTGTGTAGATGTATATATACAGTGCACAATTTTCAACGTATGTGTTCCAAATGTTTAATTGTAACTCAATTATTTGAGATGCAAAACGCATTTTCTACAATGTCACATAAAGAGGGTATGATATTACATATACCACTAAAGGCCTGCTAAACACAAAAAGTATCACAAAACAGGTAGCCACCAAATATGCAATGTTTTATTTGAGCATATATTCCTAGTATGGTTTTCTGTTGAGCCAGGAGCCCACACTTTCCATTGTCTGACTACCCCAGCTTATGAGGATGTGAGGATAAGAACTTTCCCAGGTGTGTAAATGCTCCAGATAACATCCAGGCCATAACTGCATGTTGACAGGGACCATAAATACATGTGGTACATGATGAGTATGATACGTGACACCTGTCATGTAAGCTCTAAAAAAGCAGAGATTCTTGTTTTGTTCATTTATGTATCCCAAATCTCTAGAACAGTGCCTGAGACTTAATAAGTGTCACTTAGTAGGCACTTAATACTAAATATTTTTAAATAATAAAAATGAACATTTTATGGACCTTGTTAGCAGCTTCTTCCCTTTTTTACATTACCAGAAAAAATGGCAGTAACTAAAACACTGGATGTGGTAATTTCCAAATGAAGTCTTAAAAATCTGAGTGCAGTGGCATGTACCTGTAGTCCCAGCTACTTTGGAGGCTGAGACAGGAGGATCACTTGAGCCCAGGAATTCGAAGCCAGCCTAGGCAACAAAGCGAGACCTAAGAGTATTCAGACCCACTCACGTGCAGGCATAATCTTGACTCCACTGTATAAAGAAGAATGAGTAAATGACAAAATTCTAAAAGAGATCATTAAAGTGGCTTCAAGAATGGAACACTGGACCCAGATAACAAAAGGCTTTAAAAATGACATGATTTGGTCTAGTTGAGAGCTGACCTAGAACATGTATTGAATCTGTGAGTCATTTTTACACAGAGGTGGCTGACCATGTGAGAGCCTTGTCCCCACTGGGAACAGAACACAGAGTTCTAGACTGAAGTTACCAGATGGGAATGGAAAAGACGGATTTAAGTTAAATGGAAGAATATATTTTGAGGTGGAGCGTATGGCCTTACAGAGATTTAGGTTACCAAGGTAAATTATGAAATTTTAAGAATAGCAGAAATGCTCTTTTTGAATTGTTTAAACATCACACACACTAGAGGCAGGGGCTGGAGGCAGTGATTTTTCAGGTCATTCACTACCCCATAAAGCTAGGAATAAGACCAAGTTGCAATGAAATCTCAAACAGCTTTGTTCTTCTTTCTCTGGAATTAATATGTTAAATAAGTGAAAACTTGCATATATGTGGTGTCTTATCAATGTCAAGATCTGAAATAATTTACCAAAGGAAAAAACAGTATTTCACTTGAGTTCCTGGAGCAACAGGAAGTGAAAATACATAAAAAACAATTGCCAGATTGAAAAGCCATTCCCCTAAACTCTAGTAAATCTTAAGTACTACTTATGATGAGAATGTTCTTGCAATTCTCCAAAATAGTGTATTATTTACCTACTAAAGAAAAATTAACTGAACATGAAAATAGATTCCCAATTAAAGAATTCCAACTTACTCATGGTTTTGTATCTCAACGTTCGTTACTCTATGGCTGTAAAACAATTAGAATAAAATACAGCAATGCAATCAAAACAGACCCCTAACACATTTTCTACCCAGGGCTTATGCAGTGGGGTTTGGCAGTTGGGGAAAATCACAGTGAACAAAACTCTTCTCTCCAGTGCTTTTGAATGACAGTAAATTTACGGAAATTAGCATAATAAAAAGAACACTGGATTGGAATCAAAGGTCTTGAGTTCAAGAACACACAAGCAGTGTCACCTTGAGGAAATCACAGCTACTCTACACCTCATTTTTCTTTTTAATTATACTTTTAAGTTCTAGGGTACATGTGCATAACGTGCAGGTTTGTTACATATGTATACATGTGCCATGTTGGTGTGCTGCACCCATTAACTCGTCATTTACATTAGGTATTTCTCCTAATGCTATCCCTCCCCCCTCTCCCTACCCCACGACAGGCTCCGGTGTGTGATGTTCCCTACCCTGTGTCCAGGTGTTCTCATTGTTCAGTTTCCATCTGTGAGTGAGAACGCGGGTACATCTCATTTTTTTAAATATGCAAAATGAAGATAATACTAACTCTATTAAAAAGTTATTGCAAGCCCGGCCCTGTGGCTCATGCCTGTAATCCCAGCACTTTGTGAGGCCAAGGCGGGTGGATCACGAGGTCAGGAAATCAAGGCCATCCTGGCTAACATGGTGAAATCCCATCTCTACTAAAAATACAAAAAAAAATTAGCCGGGCGTGGTGGTGGGGAACCTGTAGCCCCAGCTACTCGGGAGACTGAGGCAGGAGAATGACGTGAACCCGGGAGACGGAGCTTGCAGTGAGCTGAAATGGCGCCACTGCACTTCAGCCTGGGCGACAGAGTGAGACTCCATCTCAAAAAAAAAAAAAAGTTATTGCAGTGGTACACGCCTGTAATCCCAGCACTTCAGGAGGCTGAGGCCGGCGGATCACAAGGTCAAGAGATCGAGACCATCCTGGTCAACATGGTGAAACCCTGTCTCTACCAAAAATACAAAAATAAGCTGGGCATGGTGACAGGCACCTGTAATCCCAGCTACTTGGGAGGCTGAGGCAGGAGAATCGCTTGAACCCGGGAGGCGGATGTTGCAGTGAGCTGAGATCGTGCCACTACACTCCAGCCTGGGCAGCAGAACGAGACTCTGTCTCAAAAAAAAAAAAAAAAAAAGTTACTGCAATAACTTTTAAATTCATGCGTGCATACACCTAGCAGAGAGGGTACTCAATGTTATTTGAGTGTTGTCATCAACTCATTTTTTTACTTTGTCTTAAAAATCACAACCTCCTCTAATAACAAAAGCAGAGAAGAGTGATAAGCAATCTTTAGGGACTTTGTAGAAGTTCATAGTAACCGGGTTGGGGAAAGAATCAATTTAATGACCAAATATATATACCCAAGTTCATGAGTCCCGGGTTTCACGTCTGTATCCAATGCCTTGTGAGCCACTGACCATCCGTCTAATCCAAGGTAATTTGGGGCCCAGGGCACATTACCTTGCTGATTCTATCCCTAGAAACAGCCCTAAGCCGATTACAACCAAGGTAGCCTCCAATTCTCCAGCCTTCTGGTGTAACGGTTCAGTATCCAAGAAAAGTGACCCGAGCCCCATTCCTGGTGCTGCATAAATCCCGGTGCCCTCTTTAACATGTCAGGATTTCTAAGGCATGGGATGAGGGCTGCACTCGTGTTTTCCATCACTGCCCATTAAAATCTCTGCTCTCAACTCAATTGCCTGTTCACTGCTTCTCATCTCTTCTTGACAAAGCTGCTGTTTCCTCTCTGGTCTGATTCTCCCTGGCATGGGCACTTTACTGAAAGTTGGGGGCATAATGGGAATAATTACAGCACAGAGCTGAAACATCCGCATGGCTTTAAATCCAGATGTTTCTTTTCCCTGAAACTTGTCTCCCCTCAGTGAATAGAAATTTCTCACCAACTATATAAATTTACATTCTAGATTGCAGCCAGGTTGTTGGGACCCCTTCTTTCCAACTCTCCTTAGACTTTCTTCTTCTCCTCTCTTTTCCAGAGCTACCAGCAGAGAAGCTCTAAATTCCTGTTGTATTAGAGAACTTTGAGTCTCTTTCTCATGCTCCCCCATCTACACCGACACCAGGACCTTTAGCCCACTATTCATAGTACAATTAAGGTATTTTTTGCAGTGGGGGGAAATTGTTCTCCCTAAGGAGAACAGTTTAAACAGAAGAAAGCTTTGCAAAACAAACAAACAAAAAAACACACAGAAACATACACACACACACACACACACACACACATACATACATACACTTCTTCCTACTTCATAGAATTTTGGGTAATATACAGTCGTATTATCAGATATAGATAGAAGGCACTACACTAGGAGCCTCTGCCAAGGGAAAACATTCCTGGCAAGAAGATGGAATAGAAAGATTGTAGACAAATGTTTTCTTTAGCTTTGGTTTTTTGCGGAGGGAGAATTGTCTTCAAGGTTTTCCATTACCTCCAATACATGTCAACATTTGACATTATAAAGAGCCCACAGCCTAAGCCCAACCTCGGCAGTAGTGATAAAATGGAGAAGAGATCTCCGAAAAAGGAAGGAGCCAAAAAGTATCCTCCAGAGAGTGAGGTCCTGCTTTGCCAGGCAGCTTCTGAATAATCCAGATAAATCTATGCCCACCCAAAGTCGATTGGTTTTAAACTCCCCATTTCCGGAAGCCAATATGAAGAAAGCAAAAATAAGGACAGCTATAGAAAACTTCGGCTATTTCTTATGCTATCTGGAGTTCCAACATGGGAAAAAGGGAATATTCTACTGAAGTATAGGAGTTGCTATAGTTGCCTTCATGAAATATACCTAAATCTGGACAGGCATTTGCTGAAAAAATCTGATCACTCTTTCAGCCCTGGAAACCCAGCCACTTCTTTTCACTTCCACCGTTACCTTTCTAGTCAGTTGCTATGAACTTTCTCCTGGAGTTTTGCAATCATCTTTTATCTGATCTAACCACATCCAAACTGGCGCCCCTCCCATTTGTTTTCCAAACTGTAGCCTGTGTCATCTTTCTAAATTTTAACTATGATAATATAATGTCAGCCCCACCACCACCTCCCTGCTAACAACTAAAACAGCTTGCTTAAAAACTTCAGTGACAGCTGGGTGCAGAGGCTCACGCCTGTAATCCCAGCACTTTGGGAGGCCAAGGTGGGCGGATCACAAGATCAGGAGATCAAGACCATCCTGGCTAACACGGTGAAACCCCGTCTCTACTAAAAATACAAAAACAAAATTAGCCAGGTGTGGTGGCGAACGCCTGTAGTCCCAGCTACTCGGGAGGCTGAGGCAGGAGAATGGCGTGAACCTGGGAGGTGGAGCTTGCAGTGAGCCAAGATCATGCCACTGCACTCCAGCCTGGGCAACAGAGCAAGACTCCATCTCAAAAAAAAAAAAAGACCTGTTCACACTTTACCTTCTTGTAGTTTAGAATTTGATATTGGAATATTTATATGTATGTCCAAATATTTTAGAAAACTTTAAGATTATCAAGATTTTAAAATATAAACTTTTTGTGTGCTTCTGTTGATATTACTTCTATTATGGTATTTAGATATAAATGAATCAATTTTTCTTATTTTTCTATGTAGAAAGGTAATTTTAAAACTTTATTTTGAGACCAACCTGGGCCACATAGCAAGGCCCCCGAAACTATGCTTTTTTAAACTTCTGTTTACTTATTTCTTCAAAATGTATAAGATTAAAAAGTGTGATTTTAAACATTGAAAAATTTGAAATTCCAAATAAATTCAGTAAACATATCTTATTTCTTTATTCAAATAAATTAAGTAAATATATTTTATTTATAACTCTCCAAAATAATAATGTTTTGCATTAAAAACATTTGTTTCAGTGGTTTCTTATAGCATGACATTATTTCACAGTACCAAAAAACCTGAATGGGCCAAATTTGTTAATCAAGCAGAATAGCTAATTTGAAATGAGTCCTAAAGGCTTCAATATTCTATCCTCTGTAGCAACATAGAGTCATTCCTATTTAATTAGGTAAGCCAATGTATTTGCAAAACAATTAAGAATGCAATTTAATTTGGGGTTTGGTAAACATCTAGGGATTCATTCATTATGACCTCCACATTGAGTTTACTTTGTAAAGCAGTATAAAACTAATCACTTAGAACTATAAAATGTAAGACCTTTTTTGAAAAAAGTAGATGTGTCTGGTCTTATGCATTATATGTACCTTCCATGTTGATGATGACTCTGTTTTACTGTCTTTCAAAACTAATGTTTGAGTGAATTAGCTAAATTACAGCAGCAATGGCCAGGAGTAACTGACAAGCCCCAAGTGGCCATGTGGAGGGAGGTGGAGGAGATGCCGGGCAACCCTCGCACACAGCTGTCAGCACGTCCCAGCCATCACTAATCTGTAACCCACCTGCTGACCCAGTGCTGGGATTTTCCTCAGGAGAAACAATCATCATGTGATTTGAATCAAACTATTTAAAACATGTATTGTTTTAAACCAGGGAGAGAGCGGGAAACCAGCCCACCACAAACAATCCACTGCATTAGACTCATTTTGAGACAAGATGTTTATGTAAACTCCCAGGTCAAGATGCTAACTCCTAGTGAATTAACCTACGATGTCACCTAGCACCTCATATTGATTAGTCATTATTTTTACCCAGCGAAATGAGAATATGGGTCCAGAGGCCATGCACTTTCATACCCTGAGAAAAGTCAAGTGTCCTCTTATTCTCAAATACTTTCAGGACCGCTATTAGCGTCAGAGCATTGTGAAAAAGATGTTTTCAAATGACAACTGAAATGGACATTTCAAATTGGCTCTTGTCTCTGAACCAGATAACAGATTTAGAACAACAATCCGTGAAGGTGCATTTTGAATTTAGTGCCAGATAGCTTGATAATGCTATTAGATAGTTAAATACCACAAGTATAGATTCTAATATACCATCCTGAATGAACAGACATATTTTATTTCTTTGTTTTTTCTATTGAGTTTAAGACTGATGAGGTAGGTGAAAACAAGCCTTTCAGAAATAAAGACTAATATGTTTAGAGAAGAAAGTCTTCCAGTACCTTATTAACACATTGCCCTATACCCCTAGATGATCAGTTTGTATTTTGAAGTGCTTGGTGTCACTCTTAAAGTTTTGCAAGTCAGCTTTAGAAATAGCACCTGTTTTGCATACTGATCATATATATTAACTTAGTATACTTGCAAGGAAACTTAATACTATCCAAAAAAGAGGGTTTAAATGTTTTGCTTTACTTTCAAACATGGTTTGGTTAGGCTATAGCAAACATAATCTAGGATATAGAATGTGTCCAACAGTACCATACCATTATACCTTCATGTAGCATCATTATCAGATCTACGAGCAATTCCTCATCGTCTACAGTCATACACATAGAGCTGGCACCTGCAGGGCTATGGGCTTTATATTTCTACATACACACACTGGAATGCGAATATTGCCTGTATTTGTGTGTACAGAAATTCCCTGTTCACCCAAATTGTCTTTGTGAAACAGGCTTGCCTATTTAAAATACAGTTAAGAGCCCAAACATATGCCACTAGACAGCAAGTTACATAAGTTTAGGGACTTTGCCTTACTGTCCATTGCTGCATTTCTTTAACCCAGAATAGTGTCTGGTATGTGATAGGAAATTGCTAAATATTTGTTTTATGAATGACTGTTACATTGCATATGCACAAAAGGTCATGCAATTTTCTCATAGGAGAGTTCCCCAGGCCCAAATCTGGAGACTGCTTGTCTTATGCAAGATTCTAACAAGTTTAGTTATCTTGTTTCCTAGGCCACCAAAAATAAAAAGCAGCAAATTACAGGGACATGGGGGAGTACTGCTAGAAGCGGGCATACTCAACATAATGAAAAATGCAAGCTAACATTCTATAAACTGGAAAAGAGAGAAAAACTATAAAATTTAGCTACAAGTCCTCAAAGAAAACACAAAAAAGTTTGTTTATATAACATTTGATTACCTCAATGTTCCAGTATACATATAATGTCTATATATCTCCAAACAAAACTTCTGTTTACTTTTGGCATGCTTCTCAATGTTCTATAAATGGAATCATATTGTACAAAGTCTTCTGAGACTGGTTTTTATTATTCAAAATTATCTTTGAGATCAATCTGTTTTGATGTGTCGTTTGTTCATTTTTTCTACTTATAGACCATGATTTATCCATTCAAATACAGACACACATTTAGATTATTTGCAAATCTTTGCTATTCCAACCAATGTTTCAATGAACATTCCTAAATATACATGCTGCATATATGTGGCACAAGCATCTATGTATGGATGCACCTACATATGAATGTATCTATATATGGCGCAATAGATTATCTAAGGTTTCTTTTTATTTTATTTATTATTTTTTTTTTTTGAGACTGAGTCTTCGCTCTGTCACCCAGGCTGGAGTACAGTGGCGCGATCTCGGCTCACTACAAGCTCTGCCTACCGGGTTCATGCCATTCTCCTGCCTCAGCCTCCCGAGTAGCTGGGACTACTGGTGCCCACCACCACGCCCGGCTTATTTTTTGTATTTTTCTTAGTAGAGACGGGGTTTCACCGTGTTAGCCAGGAGGGTCTCGATCTCCTGACATCGTGATCCGCCCGCCTCGGCCTCCCAAACTGCTGGGATTACAGGCGTGAGCCACCACACCAGGCCGATTCTCTAAGGTTTCTACTTAGAGAATCCTGGGCCGGGCGTGGTGGCTCACGCCTGTAATCCCAGCACTTTGGGAGGCCGAGGCGGGCAGATCACGAAGTCAGGAGATCGAGACCATCCTGGACAATACGGTGAAACCCCGTCTCTACTAAAAGTACAAAAAAATAGCCGGGCGTGGTGGCAGGTGCCTGTAGCCCCAGCTACTCGGGAGGCTGAGGCAGGAGAATGGCGTGAACCCAGGAGGCGGAGTTTACAGTGCGCCGAGATTGCGCTACTGCACTCCAGCCTGGGGGACAGAGCGAGACTCCATCTCAAAAAAAAAAAAAAAAAAAAAAAGAAAGTGGAATGGCTGGACTATAGAAAGTGCACATCTTCAGCTTTACTAGGGTATTACCAGGTTAATTCTCTAAATGGTTGTACAACATTTTACACTCATACTAATAGTAGAGTTCAGATAATTCCACATTCTTATCAAAATTTTTTAATTATCTAATTTTTAATTTTATCAATTTTGTGGGTATGGCATGGCATCTCATTGTGGTTTTTTAAATTTTCCAGGTTGTTGAGATTGGACATCTCTTTGTGTACATATTAGCCATTTTCTTTTCTCTTTGTGACATGCCTCTTGATGTATTTTGAGTACTTTTATATTGAGTAGTAAACTCACTTTTATTGATTTATAGGAAGTCTTTAATCTATTGCATATTAATCCTTGGTTATTAATATTGTTTTTCTAAACTGTGGCCTTTCTTTTCACATTTTATAACATTTCTAAACAGAATGTTTAGTTTTTCTAAAATACAATTTATCATATGCATAGCTTCATGGTGTACAACCTTTGTGTACTGTTTAAGAAACCATTACTTACTTAAGGCCGGGCGCGGTGGCTCATGCCTGTAATCCCATCACTTTGGGAGGCCGAGGCAGGCGGATCACAAGGTCAGGAGATCGAGACCATCCTGGCTAACACGGTGAAACCTCGTCTCTACTAAAAATACAAAAAAATTAGCCGGGCGTGGCGGTGGGTGCCGGTAGTCCCGGCTACTCAGGAGGCTGACGCAGGAGAATGACGTGAACCCAGGAGGCGGAGCTTGCAGTGAGCCGAGATGGCGCCACTGAACTCTAGCCTGGGCAACGGAGCAAGAGGACGTCTCCAAAAAAAAAAGAGAGAGAGAGAAATCATTACTTACTTAAGTCATTAGGTAATTTTTTCTTCTAAATATTTTAGAGTTTTGCCTTTTACATTTAAGACATTAGCCCACCTACAATTGATTTTTATATATTGTATTAAAGAGACTTCACAAGATTTTTTAAAAATAAACTTTTGTTTTAGAATAATTTTAAATTTATAGGGAGGCAACAAAGATAGTACAGAGGGTTCTCATATAACCCGTACCTGGTTCCTCTATTTTTAAAATCTTCAGTTAGTATGGTACTTTAGCCACAATAAAAGAACCAGTGTTGATATTTATTAACTAAAGTCAACATATTGTTCAGATTTATTTAGTTTTCATCTAATATCCTTTTTCTGTTTCACAGTTACATGTAGGATGCCACATTACATTTAGCCTCATGTCTCCTTAGGCTTCTCTAGATTATAACAGGTTTTCAGACTTTCCTTGCTATTGATTGTCTTCACAGTTTTCAGAGGTGATGGTTAAGATATTTTGTAGAATATCCCTTGATTTGAATTGGTATAATGTTTTAGTCCTGATTAGTCCAAAGTTGTGAGGTTTGGAAAAGGAAGCCACAGAGGTAAAGTGCCATTCTCGTTACATCATACCATGAGTACATCCTATCAACATGACTTATCACTGTTGATAATTTTGATCACCTGGCTGAGGAAGTGCTTGTCAGTTTTCTCCACTATGAAGTTACTCTTTTTCTTCTTTCCATACTGTCCTCATTGGAAGAAAGTCACTATGTGCAGCCCACACTTAAATGGTGGAAATTACGCTCTACCTCCTTGATAGAGGAGTGGCCACATACATTATTTAAAATTCTCCTGCATGGAAGAGGAATCTCTGCTCTCCCATTGATGTATTTATTCAATATTTATTTATATCAGTATGGATTCATGGACATTTTTATTTTATATTTTGGGTCAACTATTTCTTCATTTTGCTCAAATTATTGTATGTTTGACCATTGGGAGTTCTTTCAGTTAGCTGTGGTTTGGTATCTGTCATTAATTTCTGAAAGTTCTCTGCCATTTTTACTTCAGATATTTCTTCTGTTTCATTCTCGCTTGGTTCTCTTTCATATATTACAATTGTACTTATGCTGCACCTTTTGATAGTGTCCCACAGTTCCTGAAAGTTCTATTTTTTCTGTTTTGTTTTGTTTTTCCCTTATTTCCTCTCCTTGCATTTCAGTCTGAGAAGTTTCTATTAACCTATCTTCAAGCTTATTTATTTGCTCCTTGGCCATATATTGCATTTCCCTTTGATTCTTTCTTATAATTTCCATCTCTCTGCTTATGTTATCTATCTGTTATTGCAGGGTGTGGGGGAAGAGGAAAGTTCTATAAGTTTCTCATAAAGACTCAGTCTTTTAGCGGGCTTGTGACCCAGTGCTGTGGCCTTCACAAGTGTTTCTGTCCCTCCTCCAGTGCTATAGCTTCCCTCACATCAACCTCTTTCTTCTCTGGATGCAATGTTCCCAATCCATGTCCTTGAAGCAACGCCCCTTGTTCACCAGATCAGATGTTGTTGTTGTTGTTTTAAGATTTGTTTTTTATCTTAGATCAAAGGGTGTCCAATCTTTTGGCTTCCCTGGGCCACATTGGAAGAAGAATTATTTTGAGCCACACATAAAATATACTAACACTAATGTTAACCGATGAGCTAAAAAAAATCACAAAAATATCTCATAATGTTTTAAGAAAGTTTATAAATTGGTGTTGGGCTGCATTCAAAGCCGTCCTGTGCCGTATGTGGCCCACAGGTCACAAGTTGGACAAGCAGGGATAGGTATGGGGAAAACTTTATCTGGGATAAGTTTTCAAAATTGTGCTCTAGAAAATTCCTCTCACCTGGAGAGTAGGCCTTTGGCATGAAGAATGCTCTGGGTATGTTTTAGAATAGACACTCTTTCCCTCTTTCTGCCAGTGCCATAAAGAGATCTTTCTTGGATCATCACTGTGAGAACTGTATGCACATTGTCATACAACAGATCTCTAGAACTTTTTTATCTTTCACAAGTAAAATTCTTAATTTGTTAAACAGTTTCCCCTTTCTCCCTACCAACAGCCCCTGGCAACCACCACTTTACTTTCTAACAATTTGACTATTTTAGATACCTCATTTAAGTGGAATTATGCACTATTTATCTTTTTATGACTGGCGTATATCACTTATCATAATGTCCTGAAGGTTCATTCATGTTGTAGCATATAACAGAACTTTTTAAAGGCTGAATAGTATCCCATTGCATGTATATAACACATTCACTTTATCCATTCATCTGTCATTGATGTCATTAGGTTGCTTTCACCTCTTGGATATTGAGAATAATGGTGCAATGTACATGGCTGTGCAAATATCACTTCAAGATCCTGTTTTCAATTCTTTTGGCTATAGAGTTAGAAGTGAGATTGTTTGATCATACGATAGGATGATTTTTAATTTTTCGAGGAAGCTCCATATTGTTTCCCATTGCAGCTCTGCTATTTTACATTTTCACTAACAGTGCACAGGGATTCCAATTTCTTCATATCCTCTGTAACACTTCTCATTAACCATTTGTTTGATAGTAACCTTGTAACAGGTGTGAAGTGATATCTCACTGTAGTTTTGAGTTGCATTTCTCTGATGATTAATAATGTTAAGCATCGTTTCATCTGCTTGTTGGACATCTTTTTCATATTTTTTAGTTATTGTTTTTAAATGTTTATGGGTACATAGTAGGTGTATATATCTATGGGATACATGAGATGTTTTGACACAGGCATGCAAATGTGAAATAAGCACATCATGGAGAATGGGGTATCCATTTCTTCATGTATTTATCTTTTGAGTTACAAACAATCCAATTACATTCTTTATTTTTAAGTGTACAATTAAATTATGATTGACTATAGTCACCCTATTGTGCAGTTAAATAGTGGGTCTTATTCATTCTTTCCATATTTTTTGTACACATTAACTATCTTCGCCTTCCCCTAACCCCCCAACTGTCCTTCCCAACCTCTGGTAACTATCCTTCTATGCTTTATGTCCATGAGTCCAATTGATTTTATTTTTAGACCCACAAATAAGCAGGAACATGTGATGTTTGTCTTTCTGTTGCCTAGCTTATTTCACTTAACATGATGGTCTCCAGTTCAAACCGTGTTGTTGCAAATGACTGGATCTCATTCTTTTTTATGGCTGATTAGTACTCCATTGTGCTTATGTATCATATTTTCTTTATCCATTCATCTGTCGATGGACACTTAGGTTGCTTCCAAACCTTAGTTATTGTAAACATTGTTGCAACAAACATAGTAGTACAGATATCTGTTCCATATACTGATTTCTTTCCTTTGGGTATTTACCCAGCAGTGGGATTGCTGGATCACAGAGTAGCTCAATTTTGAGTTTTTTGAGAAACCTCCAAACTGTTCTCCATAGTGATTATACTAATTTACATTCCTGCCAACAGTGTACAGTATTCCCTTTCTTTCTTTCTTTCTTTTTTTTTTTTTTTTGAAGTGTTCCCTTTTCTCCACCTCCTCTGCAGCATTTGTCATTGCCTGTCTTTTGAATATAAGCCATTTTAACTGGAGTGAGATGATATCTCATTGCAGTTTTGATTTGCATTTCTCTGATGATCAGTGTTGTTGAGCACCCTTTCATGTGCCTGTTTGCCATTTGTATGTGTTCTTTTGACCAGTGTCTATACAATCTTTTGTCCATTTTTAATTGAATCATTAGATTTGTTTTCCTATAGAGTTGTTTGAGCTCCTTACATATTCTGGTTATTAATCCCTTGTGGTATAGAGTTGTTTGAGCTCCTTACATATTCTGGTTATTAATCCCTTGTGGGTAGGGTAGTTTGCAAATATCTTCTCCCATTCTGTGGGCTCTCTCTTCACTTTGTTGACTCTATACTTTGCTGTACAGAAGCTTTTTAAAGTGATGTGATCCCATTTGTCCATTTTTGCTTCAGTTGCCTGTGCTTATGGGGTATTGCTCAAGAAATCTTTGCCCAGACCAATATCCAGGAGATTTTTTCCAACTTTTTCTTGTAGTAGTTTCATAGTTTTAGGTCTTAGATTTCAGTCTTTTATCCATTTTGATTTGATTTTTTATGCATAGCAAGAGATAGGGGTCTAGTTTCTTTCTTTTGCATCTGGACATCTAGTTTTCCCAAAACCATTTATTGAAGAGACTTTCTTTTCCCCAGTGTATGTTCTTCATACCTTGGCAAAAATGAGTTCACTGTAGTTATGTGGATTTGTTTCTGGGTTCCCTATTCTGTTCTATTTGTCTATGTGTCTGTTTTTATACCAGTATCATGCTGTTTTGGTTATTATAGCCCTATAGTATAATTTGAAGTCAGGTAGTGTGATGCCTCCAGTTTTGTTCTTTTTGCTTTGGCTATTCTGGGTCTTTTGTGGTTCCATATATATTTTAGGATTTTTTTCTATTTCTGTGAAGAATGTCATTTGTATTTTGATAGGGATTGCATTAAATCTGTAGATTATTAATACTTTGGGCAGAATGGACATTTTAACAATATTGACTTTTCCAATCCATGAACACGGAATATTTTTCCATTTGATGGTGTCCTCTTCAATTTCCTTTATCAGTGTTTTATAGTTTACAATACAGAGATCTTTCACTACTTTGGTTAATTTCTAGGTAATGCCTTTTTGATTTATTTTTCACATTATTCACTTTTGGCATATGAAAATGCTATGATTTTTGTATGTTAATTGTGTATCCTTTAACTTCACTGAATTTGTTTATCAGTTCTAATAGTTTTTTTGTGGAGTCTTTAGGTTTTTCCAAATGTAAGTTCATATCATCAACAAACAAGGATGGTTTGACTTATTTCTTTTCAATTTGGATGCTCTTAGTCTTTCTCTTGTCTGATTGCTCTAACTAGGACTTCAAGTACTATGTTGAATAACAGAGGTGACAGTGGGCATCCTTGTCGTGTTCCAGATCTTAGAGGAAAGGCTTCCAGCTTTTCCCCATTAGGTATGATACTATCTATGGGTCTATCATACATGGCTTCTTTTATGTTGAGGTATGTTCCCTTCTTTCTATAACCAGTTTTTTTGTGGGGTTTTTTTGTTTGTTTGTTTGGTTTGGTTTTTGAGACAGAGTCTCACTCTGTTGCCCAGGCTGGAGTGCAGTGGCGCGATCTTGGTTCACTGCAAGCTCCGCCTCCCGAGTTCATGCCATTCTCCTTCCTCAGCCTTCCAAGTAGCTGGGACTACAGGAGCCCGCCACCACGCCTGGATAATTTTTTGTATTTTTAGTAGAGATGGGGTTTCACTGTGTTAGCCAGGATGGTCTCGATTTCCTGACCTCATGAAACACCCGCCTCAGCCTCCCAAAGTGCTGGGATTACAGGTGTGAGCCACCGTACCCGGCCTGTTGTGGGTTTTCTTTCTTTTTTTTCTTTTTTTTTTTATCACAAAGGATGTTGAATTTTATCAAATGCTTTTTCAGTATCAATTGAAATGATCATATAGTTTTTATCCTTCATTCTGTTGATATGATCTATCATTCTATTGATTTGCATATGTTGAACCACACTTGCATCCCAGGGATAAATCCCACCTGTTCATAATGAATGATCTTTCTAATGTATTGTTAAATCTAGTTTGCTAGGATTTTGTTAAGAATTTTTGCATCAGTATTCATCAGAGATACTGACCTGTAGTTTTCTTTTTTTGATGTGTTTTTATCTGGTTTTGGTATCAGGGTAATACTGGTCTTGTAGAATGAGTTTGCATGTTTTCTCTTCTCCTCTATTTTTTGGCATAGTTAGAATAGGATTGGTATTCGTTCTTTTTAAAATGTTTGGTAGAATTTAGTAGTGAAGCCATAAGGTTCTGGACTTTTCTTTACTAGAAGACTTTTTATTATGGCATCAGTCTCCTTACTTGTTATTGGTCTGTTCAGGTTTCGAATTTCTTTCTGGTTCAATCTTAGAAGGTTGTATGTGTCTAGGAATTTGTCCATTTCTTCTAGATTTTCCAATTTATTGGTGTATAGTTTCTCATAATAGCCACTAATGATCCTTTGAATTTCTGCAATATCTGTTATAATGCCTCCTTTTTCATCTCTGATTTTAGTTATTTGGGTCTTCTCTCTTTTTTTTTTTTTTTTTTTTCATAAGCTAAAGGCTTGTCAATTTTGTTTAACTTTCCAAAAAACCAACTTTTTGTTTCATTGATCCTTTGTATTTTTTTTTCAATTTCATTTATTTTTGCTTGCTCTTTACTATTTTTTTCTACTACTAATTTTGGGTTTTGTTTGCTCTTGCTTTTCTAGTTAAGATGCATTATAAGATTGTTTATTTGAAGTTTTTCCTCTTTTATGATGTAGGCATTTATAGCTATAAACTTCCCTTTTAGTGCTGCTTTTGTTGTATCCCATAGGTTTTGGTATATTTTATTTCCATTACCATTTGTTTCAAGAAATTTTTCAATTTTATTATTAAATTCTTCATTGATCTACTGGTCATCCAGGAGCATATTGTTTAATTTCCATGTATTCTTATAGTTTCTAAAATTCATCTTGTTACTAATTTCTAGTTTATTCCATTGTGGTCAGAGAAGATGCTTGATATTATTTCAATTTTTGAATGTTTTAAGACTTGTTTTGTGACCTAATATATCATCTATCTTTGAGTATAGTCCATGTGCTGAGGAAAAGAATGTGTATTCTGCAGCTCTTGGATGAAATGTTCTATAAATATCTATTAGGTCCATTTGGTCCATAGTGCAGATTAAGTCCAATTTTTCTTTGTTGATTTTCTGTCTGGAAGATCTGTTTTTGGACATCTTATAAAGATCAGCTATAAGCTGATTTGGAGAAATCTTTATTCATGTCCTTTGCCTATTTTAAAATTGGATTGCTTGGTTTTTGTTGTTGAGTTGTAGGAGTTCTTTATATTTTCTGAATATTAACTCCTTACCAGATATATTGTTTGCAAATATTTTTTTCCCATTCCATATGTTGTCTTTTCACTCTCTTGGTTTCTTCCTTTCTTGTGCAGACTTTTTCAGTTTGATATAGTCTTATTTATCTATTCTTGCTTACATTGTCTGTGGGTCTTATATACAAGAAATCAATGCAAAATCCAAAGTCATGAAGTTTTTGCCTATGTTTTCTTCTAGGAGTTTTATAGTTTTATGTCTTACATGTAGGTCATGTATCTATTTTGAGTTAATTTTTGTATGTTGTAAGGAAAATGTCCAACTTTATGCTTTGCATTGGATATTTCAGTTTTCCTAACACCATTTGTAGAAGAGACTAACTTTTTCCCATTGTGTAACCTTGATCCCCCTGTTGAAGATTATTTGATCATATATCCAAGGGCTTATTTATGAACTCTATTCTGTTCCATTGGTCTATATATCTGTCTTTATGCCAATACCATACTTTTTATTACTGTAGCTTTATAATATATTTTGAAATCAGGAAGTGTGAGACCTGTAGCTTTGTTTTCTTTGTAAACGTGTTTTGGCTACTTAAAGTTCTTTAAAATTCCATATGAATTTTACTATTTTTTTCTACTTCTGCAAAAAAAAAAAAGTCATTGGCATTTCAATAGGAATTGCACAGAATCTGTAGATTACTTTTGGTAGTATAAACATTTTAACAATATTAATTATTTCAATTAATGAACACAAAATATATTTTTCATTTATTTATGTCTTTTCAAATTTCTTTCAGCAATGTTTTGTAGTTTTCTGTATATACGTCTTTCACTTCTTTAAGTTCTATTATAAGTATTTTATTCTTTTTGATGCTATCATAAATGAGATTGTTTTCCTCAATTCATTTACTGATTATTCATTGTTAGTGTACAAAAACACACCTGATTTCTGCATGCTGATTTCATATCCTGCTACTTTGCTGAATTTGTTTATTACTTCTTTTTTTTTTTGAGATGGAGTCTTGCTCTGTCACCCAGGTTGGAGTGCAGTGGTGCGATCTCGGCTCACTGCAGGCTCTGCCTCCCGGGTTCACGCCATTCTCCTGCCTCAGCCTCCCAAGTAGCTGGGACAACAGGCACCCACCACCACGCCCACCTAACTTTGTTTTTGTATTTTTAGTAGAGACGGGGTTTCACCGTGTTAGCCAGGATAGTCTCGATCTCCTGACCTCATGATCCACCCGCCTCAGCCTCTCAAAGTGCTGGGATTACAGGCGTGAGCCACCGGGCCCGACCTTGTATATTACTTTTAACAGTTATTTTATAGAATCTTTAGGGTTTCTATTTATAAGATCATGTTATCTGTGAACAGCGATAGTTTTACTTTTTCCTTTACAATTTCTATGCCTTTATTATTTTTTCTTAATCAATTGATCTCACTAAGACTTCCAGTAATATGTTGAATAAAAGTTGTGAGAGTGGGCACTTTTGGCTTGTTTCTGAGCTTAGAAGGAAAGGTTTCAATTATTCACCATCAAGTATGAAGTTAGCAGTAGGCTTTTCATATATGGCCTTTATTATATTGAGGTAATTTCCTTCTGTTCTCAGTTTGTTAAGTTTTTTTATCATGAAAGTGTGTTGGATTTTGTCAAATGATTTTTCTGCATCAACTGAGATAATCATATGGTTTTTGTCTTTTATTCTGTTAATGTGGTATATCATATTGATTCATTTTCATATGTTGAATTATCCTTGCATTAATTCAAGATAAATCCCACTTAATCATGATGTATAATCCTTTTAATGTGTTGTTACATTTGGTTTGCTAAGATTTTGTTGAGGTTTTTGCATCTATATCCATCAAGGATATTGGTCTACAGTTTCCTTATCTGAAAGTATTTCTGTCTGATTTTGGTATCAGGGTAATGCTCGGCTCATATAATAAGTTTGGAAGTGTTTATTCCCACCCTTTCATTGTATGGAAGTTTGAGGAGTGGTGTTAATTATCCTTTAATTGTTTGGTAAACTTTTCCAGTGAAGCTCTCTGGTCCTGGGCTTTGTTTACTGGAAGGTTTTCATTACTAATTTAATCATCTTGTTAGTTATAGTTCTATTCATATTTTTTATCTCTTCATGATTCAGTCTTGATAGGTTGCATGTTTCTAGAAATGTATTTATTTATTTTAGTTTATCCAATGTGTTGGCATACCTAAATATGCTTTTAAAAGCAAATTCTCCTGATACTGGCAATATATGAGACTATTTGTACCATGGCCTCATCAACATTTTGTATTTTTTATATTTTATATATTTTATTTTCATATTTTTTATTTTTTACAGTTTTAATTGATGAAAAAAGTAGTACTTTTGTGACACTACTTTGAGCAAATGTGAACTTTTTTTTTAATATTTGCTTCAAATGTCCTAAATGAAAATCATCACTTTCTATAGAAGTGAGAGAATGTGATAATGGTGCTGTACACATACCAGGAAATGGCTTTTGTACAGTGCTTAAAAAACATTTTATTTGGGTATCAAATTTTCCTAAGGTACCCTCACCAAGTGCACTTTCCCAAGAACGCTTTTCCAAGTAGAAGTGAAGCAGAAAAAGCTGTTTTCTGACAGTTAAAAGGTGAATTATGACATAACAGATAACACAAATCAAGTAAATTTTACTTGCTCTTAAATTATAGACACACATAAATTTATACATATTAAACTCCTTGTCTTTAACTGCAATGCACTTTTGTTAGAATTCTTTTGTCTGAGTCAAGAGACCTAACTAGGCAATAATATCAGGAATGGAGTCACTGTGGATCATGCACAAAGTAGATAAACCATAGATGATCTTTAAAAAACTATGTTTATACTCTTAAATAAATATTCACATGCAGAAAGAGAAGAAGGAAAGTAGAAGGCACATCTTTAAAAGCACATATTTATAAATTGAAAATATATCTTCAGATCTAGGGGAAACTTCCAACTATGGTAGCATGAGGTCAGAGAAATCTTCTCTTCATAAAGCAAGTATAAAACAGGACAAAATTCTTTGGGAGGCCGAGGCAGGCGGATCACGAGGTCAAGAGATCGAGACCATCCTGACCAACATGGTGAAACCCCATCTCTACTAAACATAGAAAAATTAGCTGGGTGTGGTGGTGCATGCCTGTAGTCCCAGCTACTCGGGAAGCTGAGGTAGGAGAATCATTTGAACCAGTGAGGCGGAGGTTGCAGTGAGCCAAGATCATGCCACTGCACTCTAGCCTGGTGACAGAGTGACACTCTGTCTCAAAAGAAAAAAAAAACAGGACAAAATTGTCACAAATAACCATACCAAGGATCTGTGAAGTGACCAAAAAGCAGACTACAAATTGAGAAGCATTTATTCTAGAAAATTTCTAGAGCCCTTGGTTAAAGCAACTGGTGCTTGTGAAGTTCTTGACTGAGGATATTTCCATCCATGTTCTTCTCCCTGACTCATTTGGTAATCAAAGCAGGTTGAGCAGAAAATCCTCATCTCTGCTGCCAGAGGGAAGAGACTTGCTTTGGGAGGCTGGAAAAAAAAAAAAAAAAAAAGTGATGGCTTTAGCAAATATTATAAAGAAAAACAAGAAAAGCCCACAGCTTTACTAGTTTGAGATAATGGTCCTATTTGGGGCAAGAAGTGCACAGACAGTTATTTATATGGGGAGATCCTGGAAAAGAGAGCACCATTTAAAGACTATGGAAATGTTCTAACTCCTCATGTTTGGCTGAGAAACTACAGGTATGCACAGGGGAAACCTGAGAGAGCCTAGTTAGAAGTTAAAACCAAAAATGACTCGAGAACAAGCTGATTTTGAATATGATCCCCAAACCACATGCATATTGATTGCTAGAAAGTAAAACCCTCATGGATTGGGGGTGTTTGAGTACAACCTTTACCCAAATCATTGGCTGACCCCTAAGTATACAGATACAGAGATGACCCCTAGTCTAGTAATTTAGGATGAAAAATGTATATTTTTAAAAAGCAAAAATAAGAATAAAAATCTAACTAGAGATAGCAGCTCCCCATTTGGGGAGACATTTTGTATTTTAAGTCCAGGCAAGGTACAAAAAGAAAAAAGGAAAAAAGCAGAAAAATCAGAACTCAGAGTTGGCATATTATCTATCACAGTCTATAAAATGTACAATTTTCAACCAAAAATTACTAGACAATCAAAAAATATGTGACCCATACATGGAGAAAAAGTGGTCAACAGAGACTAACTCTGAGGGGCACAAAATTTGAGTTTAATTCATGTTCAATGAATTAAGATAAAATATCACAACAATGGCTCAACTAAAAGGGAATCTCAGTAGAAAAATGTGTACTATTTTAAAAAGAGGAATTTTAGAAATTCTAGAATTGATAATGAAATAACCAAAATGAAAAATGCCGAAGATAGGCTCAACAGCAGATTGAAGATAACAGAAAAAGAATCAATAAGCTTGAAGATCAATTAATAGATATTTATTCTAAAGAATAAAGAGAAAAATGAATAAAGCCTCAGAGACTGGTTGGTAATATTGAGCATAACAGCGTTCATTTAATGAAATTATTAAAAGCATAGTAGAAAAAGAAAAAGGCTGAGAGCCCTGCCAGTTTATTAAAGAAATTGACAAGTTTATCCTAAGAATTATATGGCGATCCAAAGGACCTACACTAACCAAATCAATTTCTAAAAATAACGAAGTTGGAAGACTTACACTAACTGATTTTAAAACTTTCCGTAAAGCTACAATAATCAAGATAGTGTGGTATTGGTCTATGAATAGATATATCAATGAATCTAAATAGACAATCAAAAATAAACTCTTAATTCTATGATTAATTGATTTTCCACAAAGATACCAAGATAATTCAATGAATAAAGTGTAGTCTTTCCAACAGGTGGTGTTGAAACAGTTGGATGTTCATATGTTTTAAAAATGTAAATGTAAATCTTAGACAAAAGTTAACTAAAAATGTAAGAGCTGACACTATAATCTTTGTGATCTTGTTAGGCAAAGACTTCTTAGACATGATACCAAAAGAATGATCCATAAAAGAAAAACATCATAAACGATGACATCAACAACTACAACTTATTTTTCAAAAGACATCATTAAGAAAATAAAAAGACAAGCCACAGATATATGACTTGATTATTTGCAAATTATATATCTTATGAAAGAGTTGTATATATACAGGAAACCTAAAGAACTCTTCCAACTCAATAATACAAAGAGAAAAAATAGTTTAAGATTTAAGTAGATATTTTAACAAAGACATTCAAGTGACTAATTAGCTCATGAAAAATGCTCAGCATCATTAGTCATTAGAGAAATGCAAATTAAAACCACAATGAAATACACTGCACATCTATTGAAATGGCTATAATCCAACAGACTGATAATACCAAGCATTGATGAGGATGTGGAAAAACAGAAACCCTCATAGATTGTTGATGGGAATGTAAATGGCATAGATGCTTCAGAAAATAGTTTGATAGTTTCTTAAATAGTTAATCACACTTACCATATGCTATAATTTAAGTGTGTTGCCCAGAATTCATGTGTTGGAAATTTGGCCCCCATTGTGGTAGTGCTGGGAGGTCGGGTCTTTAAGAGGTGATTAGGTCATTAAGAAGGTTAATACGGCTGGGCACAGTGGCTCATGCCTGTAATCCCAGCACTTTGGGAGGCCGAGGCGGGTGGATCATGAGGTCAGGAGATTGAGACCATCCTGGTCAATATGATGAAACCCCGTCTCTACTAAAAATACAAAAATTAGCCCGGTGTGATGGTGCATGCCTATAATCCCAGCTACTCTGGAGGCTGAGGCAGGAGAATCGCTTGAACCAGGAAGTCAGAGGTTGCAGTAAGCCGAGATCATGCCACTGCACTCCAGCCTGGCAACAGAGTGAGACTCCATCTCAAAAAAAAAAAAAGAAGAAGAAGAAGAAGGATTAACACTACTGTCACAGACTAGGTTAATTCTCAAGGGACTAAGTGAATTTGAGGGACAGAATTAGTAACCATAAAAGCAGGTTATTATAAAGTTCGTCTCCCCCTAGTGTTTTTTCCCATTTACATGTGCCCACTTATCCTTCCTCTTCTCCATCATGTTTGGATGCAGCACAAGGCCCTCATCTAAACCTGACCAGATGTGGCCACCCGATTTTGGATTTCCCAGCTTCATAAACATTAGCCAAAATAAATCTCTTGTTTTTTTTGAGAAATCACCCAATCTCAGATATCTGTTATAGCAACCGAAAATAAACTGTCACCATATAATCTAGCAATTTTACTCCTAGATACCTATCCAAGAGAGTAGAAGGCATATGTCCATACAAATACTTATCTGTGAACATTTATAGTAGCACTATTAATAATAGACAAAAACTGGAAATAATATAAATGTTCATCATTTGGTGAACAGATAAAACATGGTATATCTATACAATGAAATACTATACAGCAATAAAAATGAATAAACTTTTGATATATCTACAATATGAATAAACTTAAAAAACATTACACCAAGTGAAAGAAGCCATGTACAAAAAATATATAGTGTGAGATTTATCTTATATAAAATTTTTGAAAAAGACAAAACTATAGAGACAGAAAGCAGATATTGGTTGCCTGAAGCTTAATTTTGGAGTGGTGATTTACTACAAAAGGGACCAAGATATTAATAATTTTTTGATGATAGAAGTACTTTAAAACTGAATTGTTGGTTGGGTGCGGTAGCTCACACCTATAATCCCAGTACTTTGGGAGGCTGAGGCCAGTGGATCACCTGAGGTCAGGAGTTCGAGACCAGCCTGGCCAACATGGTGAAACTCTGCCTCAACTAAAAATACAAAAATTAGCCAGGCGTGGTGACACACACTTGTAATCCCAGCTGCTTGAGAGGCTGAGGCAGGAGAATCACTTGAACCTGCCTGGGAGGCAGAGGTTACAGTGAACTGAGATCACGCCACTGCACTCCAGCCTGGGCAACAGAGTGAGACTCTGACTCCAAAAAAAAAAAAAAGAAACTGAATTTTTGTTATGGTTGTACAGTTTATAAAATTCCTAGAAATCACTAAGCCATACTTATAGTGAGTAAACCTGTACAGTGAGTAAATGATTAGTATTAAATTGTGTACTTCTATGAAGCTATGTATATACAGTTGGCTTTTGAGTAACATGGATTTGAACGGCACTGATGCTCTTATACAAAAGTTTCCTATAAAAGTTACACTGAGTGTGACTGCTCCTCCTGCCTCCCTTCCCACCTCCTCCACCTCTTCTGCTTCTGCCATCCCTGAGACAGCAAGACCGACCCCTCCTCTTCCTCCTCTTCCTCAGCCCATTCAACATGAACACAATGAGAATAAAGACCTTTATGATAATCCAGTTCTACTTAATGAAGAGCAAATACATTTTCTCTTCCTCATGATTTTCTTAATAAAATTTTCTTTTCTCTAGCTTACTTGATTGTAAGAATACAGTATAGAATACATATAACATACAAATATTTGTTAATGGACTGTTTATGTTATGAGTAAGGCTTCCAATCAATAGTAAGCTATTAGTAGCTAAGTTCTGGGGAAATCAAAAGTTATACCCATATTTTTGACTGCACAGGAGCTTGGTGTCCCTAACCCCTACATTGCTCAAGGGTCAAGTGTGTGTGTTCATCGTTTGTTAATTATCTTTTTGTTCTCACATTATCTCAAGGTAAATTTTAGAAATTCTACACCCTGCCCTTCTAATTCTGTGTCTCAAGCCCCTTCAAAGACGCATGACAATAGTTATCACTATAGTCTTTCATTTCTCTACTGCCTGATCCACTTCATCCACTTTAAAGTTGAGGCATCTCCTTTGCATAAGAAAAAGGGGATTCCCCTACTACCTGACCCCAATTTGAGTATTAATATTTTTTCATGTATTTCCAATATGTGTAGGATGGTATCATCTTAGCACAGATTTGATAAGGTCTTTAAGAAGTATTACCTAATTTAATCTATAAACAATAATGAGTTTAGTGAGTAACAGAGGTTATATTAAAATTTGGGTCTATCTGACTATATACCTCTTGCTCTCAACCAGTGTCTTATACACCACGCTCCTCTTCCTATTTTCATGTTTTGCCATGATCCCACTTGTATTTTCCCATGTCAAAAAAAAGATGAGAAAATTTTTTATCTAGAAACCCACAAGGTTGTAGCCTCAGTAACCTTCAAATAATAGGAAATACCCTGAACTTTTTTTTCAAATAGTTTTTTATAAACAATGTATTCAGGCTGGGCACGGTGGCTCATGCCTGTAATCCCAGCACTTTGGGAGGCCAAGGCAGGCGGATCACGAGGTCAGGAGATAGAGACCGTCCTGGCTAACACGGTGAAACTCCATCTCTACTGAAAATACAAAAGATTAGCCGGGCGTGGTGGCAGGCGCCAGTAGTCCCAGGTACTTGGGAGGCTGAGGCAGGAGAATGGAGTGAACCCGGGAGGTGGAGGTTGCAGTAAGCCGAGATCGTGCCACTGTAATACAGCCTAGGTGACAGCGCGAGACTCCATCTCAAAAAATAAAATAAAAATAAATAAATAAATAAATAATGTATTCAAAGATTTTGAGCCACTACATAAGTAAGAATCCTACTCCTTAAGAAAAATATACAGATTTTGGTAAGAGTTTAAATTCTGAGAGATTCAAGCCCGATGCCAAGCCTTTAGATTTCTATCTACTGCTTCAATTCCAAAAAACTAGTGGATGGCAATTTTAGTGTACCAAACTCCACTGTGCTGTATGGTTTCTTTTCTCCTGAGTCAGAAAGCTTTATTCTGCTTCATTTACCTCTTCTTTGCTCCTTAATGGATCTTGGAATCCAGTTTCCAGATTTTTTTATTTCCTTTAATAGGAAACTTCACAACCATTTCCTCAGGACTTTTGCAGATGAAAACAAGTGGAGAACGTGATTCTTGACTGATGTCTGGAAACTGCTCCTTAAATTGCCTCCGAAACAAGCAATTAGGTCCAGATAGCCCAAAAAACAACCTGATGGATAGTCACTGGGGAATTCCACATCTTTCCTATGAAGAAGATGATATGTAGCCCGGAGTTCTGAGACTTTTTGAAGGCAGAGGGAGGTTTTGGCTATGACTGCTATCCAAAGTTGTCCTCTGTGGGAGATATACCAGGATCTGTACTCCATCATTTTCTAATCCCTCTAACAAGCTGAGAAACCCAGGGCTGATGTATAGAGAGATATGAGCCACTGCCCAACCTCCCTGAAAGTCTTGATCCTGGATTCACAAGAGGTACCGAAATGAGTTGAATTCTAGTCCCAATCCTGCTGAATGGAAAGCCTTCTTCTGTGAGGCTGCACCTGTGTGGTCAACCCACTGGGGAGGGGACTCGTATGTGCTGAGATTTAGCAGAACTTCCAAAGGTTCTTCAGGAGATATATCAAATGTGATCAGTGTCTAGTTCAAGGTTTCCTTAGCAATGGCCTGTATTGTCTCATCTAGTCTGCTGTGATATTCTGCTAATGGATTTTCTTCTTCCAGGATCTTCCTGCTGTAAAGTCAATGGTGACCTTCTTAGAGAGTACAGAGGCATGTCGAAGTTCTCTCAGCTCTTCTTCTCACTTCTCATTTGGTTTCACACTCAAGTTTGGACAACCACTGGTTAGAATCACTGGCAAAAAATCTGATCATCAATAACGTGGGTCCTTTGAAAACTAGCTCTATCCAACTCTAACAGCCTGTCTTTGTGCTTGATATCCTTCTCCAGACCAGACATAATTTGAAATTCTCGATGACATAGAAAGTCCTTGGCAGAGTTGTCCACCTTTCCAGAATTCTCCATCAATGGCATGAGCTTCTTTAGCAGTTTCTGGCTCTCATTTGAGTTATGCTGTAAAATATCCTGTTCTTCATAGTACATATGGTTGTGACACAGAATAAGCAAGGACTGGAGCCCTCTTGTTCACAAACAACAGGCCCACAGATCAGACAGCTATTGATAAGCTTGTGCTTCTGGCCCAGGCAAACACAAGGGTGGCAACTGGGGAGCAGACTGCAGGCCTGTGGGTCCCTCTCTCGTGTGTAAATTGACAAACTTTGTCTTCTTCTTAAAGGAGTTGCTGTTCTCTCGTGCCTTGGACAAATCAAAAGATGTTTTACCTCTGCAGCTGTGTCAGGTTCAGCAAATACAGGAACTTCCTCTCTATCTCTCCCTTTCCTCCTACGCAGCTTTAGCTGGTCCCTTGATTTCTGCCCATGTAAAGTTTCATCTTTTTGGAAGCACTGTGCATGATCTCCTTGCTGACATCCAGGCCAACACTTTTCCCCACCTGCTGGGTGCACCATTACACCAGTGGCTCCTTGGACACTGCCCCAGCCACTGCCATCTTTCCCGGACAGAACCAGCTTGTTTTTTGATATAATTGAGTGCAAATATAGAGTTGTTTTGCTCCAGAGGCCAAATTTTAACCTGGGTGAGTTAATAATTCAAGTTAATTTCCAAACACCACAAACTAAATACAACCTCAGTGAGAATTTAAAAAGACTAGGATAATATCTTACTAATTTACATAGTTACAGTATTTTGTTATGTACAAAGGAATTTCTCAGGAAAATTTTTTAATGTTTTATAAGAGTCTTGTGAAGTGGATATCATTAGACTTGTTTTACAGATGTCAGAAAAAAATACATGGAAGTAAATGGTAGATTTGTCTCCCAATTTCAAATTCACTCTTCTTAAAGTTAAATTGTTAAATTCATTTAATGTTTACCTTCGAAAAATTGGGTAAATAATAGTGGCTCCTTCTCTACTGGAGTATGAAGAAGGTTGAAATATCCCTTGTCTGCACTTCAACTCTAGGTTTTGACAGCAGAGAAGCTGGAACATCTGGCAAAACCTGTTTGTTGTCTCATATCCACAGTAGTGTGACCAACAGAGACCCAGTAGTATCTGGTCAGTCCAAGTAGACTGTGTTGATCAAATGTTATTATCTTGATGTAGCTAACATGGAAATACAGCACAGTTACAAGCCCAAGAGGCTTTTTGGGAATGCCATTTATTTCCACAAAAATGTTAAAGGCAAAATTTACCATGTGCTGTAATTTCTTATTAAAAACAAATAACAGACATGTGCCAGTTAATGACAGGGATGCATTCTAAAAAATGCATCATTAGGCAATTTCATCATTGTGCAAACATCAGAGTGTACTTACACAAACCTAGATGGTATAGCCTACTACACAAGTAAGTATATGGTATAGCCTATTGTCTACTACACAAGTAAGTATATGGTATAGCCTATTGCTCCAAGGCTGCAAACCTATAAGGCATGTCACGGTACTGAATACTGAATCCTGTAGGCAACTGTAACATAATGGAAATACTTGTGTATCTAAACATATGTAAACATAAAATGGTACAGTAAAAATACAGTATTATAATCTTATGAGACCACTGTCATATATTAAGACTTAGTGACCAAAATGTCATTATGCAGTGCATGCACTGCACAAGTCAACTCTTTCCATTGAGAAGAATACTTTGAAAATGTAGTAATCTCCACTCGCTCTTGGACTGATTATTTGTTTATTCTAATGCTCTGGTCTTCTTTAGACACTGCCTAATAATATTTGAGTATTTCATAAGTATGTACAATTTTATATCCTTTCTCCAATTGTATGGCCAGTTGGTGCCTTATACAGACCTGTAAAATCCATTATTTCACTTCATCCTTTCAATAGGAATGGCTATGACAGAATGCAGTCACTGAGATAGACTTTCCTCTTAGATTAGGAAACTCAGGGTCAGGATATTAGTTATTTGCTCAAGTGCTTATATTTCTCAGAAGAGGCATAGATTAGTGAAGTCTTCACTTGACAGTTATAATTAAGGAATGATGTATTACTTAAGCTAGCAAATGATTATTCTATAAATAAAAATCAAAGCAGGACATTGAATAATGAAGCTGAAAACCAGTTTGCCTTGCCATAGACATTATTTTAATTACTTGTTTTACTTATTTATTATTATTAATAGCTCTATTATTGGAGAGATTGAAATGTGCCAAATATTTTGCTATACATTTTATAAGTATTATCTCACATGAGTTTATCCTTCCTATGAAAGAGTATGAAGACATGGTTATCCACATTTTAAATATGAGTTACCTAAGATTTAGCAGGGAGCTTGTTCAAAATCACTTGACCAATAAGATAATAAAATCAGGATTTCAAGTGTTGCGGATTCTGAAGAAATTACTTCTAGCCAGTAAGCAATAATATATCAAACACCAGAGTTCGAAATACCACACACCTATGTGCACCATCCACATACTTTTGTGCACATGTATGTACACACATCTAAACAATATATAAATGTCAGTTGCTTGGTATGTGAAATGCCTTTTTTTCCTTGATGTTTTATTCCCCAAACAGGCATAGCTGCTTTAGAATTATAATGGCTTCACTCTAGGAGACCCATGATACAAGGGACTGCGAAGACTCTAAAGGAGTTATTTCATTCCATAGGGACCATATTATGCATGTTATGAATGTTTAAGATAGAGTGCACAGTCTGTCATGTCAACTCTGATCTACTTCAATGACAGATTATTTTTCTTCCAGCACTAGTGGTTTAAATATATCAGCTACCAAAAAAGAGGACATTTTTCTTGGAGTTTAAACACACAAAAAAATCATGATAGAACCACACAACAGAATTCAAGTAGCATTAAAACTCTGACTTAAACCCACAAAAGCAAAGAAATGCAACATTTAGCCAAACAATTCAATAAGCATCAAAGTCCTTGATTCACCCTGGATAGACAGTAGTAGTTACATGTAACACACACAAACTTACATTTGTGGAGTATTACTATGTGCAGGATACTATGCTGAATGTTATACATGAATTATCTCATTTACTCTTCACCATAAGCTTGTGAGATAACAATGATGATTACTACTTTTTTCAGTATGAGAAAATTGAAGCTCAGAAAGGTAACATTAACTTGTTCAAGTGCACTCAGCTAGAAACAGACAGAGCTGGGGTTCCAACATAGGCTTCAGAAACTAAGCTCATAACTTCCACGTCTATGTACACATATAATGTATTTGCATTAAAGCAGAGAAACCAAATTTTAGCACTAGGAAAATTCAAATTTGCATGAGGCAAACATCAAAATGTCCAGAAGTCAATTTGTATGACAAAATATTCAAAAGGTGATATTCATTCATGAAACATATTCAGGCTTCTAAAAAATCTTTGCTAGACTCTCGCTTCACTAGATGATGACTTCAAATAACATTTGTCTATTTTTGCTTGAGGCTCTTGCTGAGATTAAAACAGTGGGGGGTGGGGGTGGAATGTTTTAAAAGGTTAAAGGAAGTATATTTTCTAGTATACTTTAACCTTTTTTAAAATGGAAAGCCATATTTGATCCATTTGTGTCCTAGATTTATGTTGGCAAACAGCTCTCGTCACTTGAGCCAACTCTAAGCAACCCATGCACCTTGAAATGAATCCTGAGATCGTGCCCAGAGAGCAGTGATTGATTAGCATTGTCTGTCATGGCAGGGGCGTGGCAGCATGCATGACCTGTATTTGACAGCCCTGCCCTAGACAAACAAATCCACCCCTCCTGAAATATACTCCAGAGAAGTCTGTGTCTACAAGCAGGCAAAGTAGAAGGGAGGGACAGAGGGAGGAAAGAGGGAAGAAAAGGAGAGAGGAAGGGAAAGGCAGGAGGGAAGGGAGGGAGAAAGGAAGGAAGGGAGAGAGGCAGAAAGGAAGAAAGGATGAAAGAAGGTAGGTAGAAGGAAGGAAGGAGGGAGGGAGGAAGGGGAGAGGGAAAGAAGGAAGACTTAGGATAACTATCTTGATAATTGGTTAAAGGATAAAGGAGTAAATTTTGACCTGAAATGTCCAGACTGATTAACTCCATGGATAAAACTGACTTGGTAATGGTTGAACTTCGCACATACTTTGTTTTTGTGTCACCTATCCATCAAATGTCTCCTTACTATCCCATATAAGCAGCACACCCACCCTTGCCACCATAACTGGACTCAACTATTTCCCTGTCCATATTTCCCTTCTCCTTTCCCTCTCTGTTGCTATAGTTCCTTAGTTTACATCATGCCTCCTTGACGAATCCTGCCACAGGTGGCCTAGGGCAAGATCTTAAAGGTTGTCTCTCACGTGACCCCAGAAGGGCTTTATTGTGGTGATTTTACCACAATCCCCGGGGAGTCCTTAAAGCTCTACAGATGAGGACACGGAAGGTCGCCTAGCTGGTTAGTGACAAAACTGGCGATTTAAACTCAACTTTTCCACGCTTCAGATGTGCCTGACTATCACCTCCTAACCTGCCCAATATAATCATTTTCTAGCAACTGGAATACTGGGTTTTATTCTCTAACCCACCCCTTTACTGTCTCTTTCTCTTTATTCACTGGCCTTTACATGTGAACAGACTGTCTCTCCACTGAGCCTGAGAAAGCTCTGTGGGCTGAATTCTTGGAGGAGCAGTGTGAGTTGGGAAAGAAAAGCAAGATTAGCCATCAGAAGATTGGGCCTCCAGTTCTGGCTCTGCCACATTCTAGCCAGGTAACCCCGGTTAAGTCATCTCTCTGAAACTGAGTTTCCTCATCCATAAAGCGGGGTGAATAATTACCTCTTCTATTGCCCAGGGTTGTTCTAAGGACCAGTAAGGTGTCGTGTTTGCAAGCAGTTGGTAATGTATTAAATACTATATGCCTGGAGGCACTGTTACATTCCCTTTATGCCCTGCACAGCCTTAGTTTCACAGAAGGGGCAGATCTGGCCTCCTGGACTTTTGTACTTCAGCCTCACAAATGCTATTCCCTGAACAGACGTTACCCCTGAACAGACTGGGCTTTCCCTCAGGATCCCATTCCCACGTCCTCACTCCACAAAACTCTGCACAATGTAAATATGGCCAGTGATATAATATTGGTGAGGCATTTATTTTGTTTTCTAGCCTTTGTCAGTGTTGACATTCGTAAAGAAGAAGGATTGTTTTAATACCGACTCAATACTGTGTGGTATATGATGAAACAGCACTACTGCCGTTTACAACTTTATTCTGAAGAAAATGTAGTCCCGTACCTGCCAACATCTGAAAGCTATAAATAGTGAGAAAAATCGAGAAGCCCAAAAACTCCATTGAAATGTATTGGATTTGGACATTTTCTTGGATGGCCAGAATGGAAAAATATTTTGCTAAAAAATAGGGAGTGTTGCTCCGACTGGCATACAGGCAGACAGTTTACTTAGTATTTACTCAGCCTGTGGCAAGGGAACACTCGGCTGTTTATTTCAGTGGAGGGGATGTTGGTAGACGCTGTTTGTCTAGTCAGAAATGCCCTTTGAGACAGCAAGGCTACCTGTGACCAATTTTCAACTAAATTTATCTTTGGACTTTGTGTAAGTAATCCAGCCTTCACCAAATCCATTTGGTCTTCTGTGTCACCATGTCACGGAATCCTTACCAAAAATCTCCCAGCTTTGGCCCACAATGATGGCTTCTGATTATTCAGCCAAAGCTGAGTATGAGACTGAAATGTGAGCTCTGGATAAGTAGACCGAGTTTTGTTTAATGTAGGAAATAGCTATCACTTATTAAATAAAATAGACTGATATTTAACCGGTCATTTTCAAACCTCTTTGCCCCTTGCTCCATAGAAGAATAAATAACACATACTATTATTGACCATTGATCGTTGTAACTAGCTTCATTTCATGAAAGCAATTTATGTTTTACTTTATTTCTTACTTGAAAGTGCAGCTAAGGTTTTTAATAACTACTTTCATTGCCATTCTGACACTGACATGGTGAACGCTCGAAAAATGTATTATTTTTCACTCTCAAGCACTGCAAGTGTATGTTCTTTTGACAAAACACAATAGTTTAAAGGACAGAATGGCTGTAATAAAGGGCAAAAATGTGTTTCCCAAATTATGATTAAATATCAATTACTCTTTGTTAATCAATTTTATTTATTTTCCTTGGCATTCATTTTCATGTGTAATCCCACAGTGTTTTGGGGGCATTGTTATCAGACTGCTCAGATTGAAAGATAGCTCTTTTGAGCCTGGCAAAATACTCAGGCGAAGACTATATCTCCATGACAGTTCACAAATATTTGACTAGGGCAAAAATCAGGCATAAGGATTTGTGAAGCAGGGCTATGATTTGTTTTTGTTTTTGTTTTTGTTTTTTGGGTTTGTATTCCCATTGTTTTGCTTGTATTCCTCTGTTTATCTCCATATCCTTGTTTCTGCATAATTAACCATTTAATTTTCTCTAAAACCCCGTGAACAGTCATTATTACCCCATTTTATAGATGATAGAATTCTAGCCAGGGGAAATAAGATCCTAGTGCAGGAAGTTGCATGGCCAGGATTTACCCCCACACCCTCCCATGAGTCTGACTCCCATGCCTGGGCTCTTTCTGCCGGGCCTCAGAGTCTCACAAGGGCAGGAATCTGCAGCCCAAGCTCCCTGTCAAGTTGACAAATGTGTTAAATTCAAAGATAAAAGCCTCCATGTTAGGCTGTCAAGGGGTCAGTTCGCCTGAGCCTTAACATCCTCCTTAGCTCTATTCCCATACAGAGGCTCTTCTTGAGCTCGTTGCTGCAGCAACAGAACTCAAATGTAGCGGGGAGCCACAACTACAAAGATTTTGACAGTGGGGCTGAAGCATATGCAGATTGGGCCCTGCTTCTGCAAGTCCCAGGGAGGTCAGTGTACCTTACATGTGGTGGCACCACATCAGAGTATCAAGGCATCCTAATGAAGAGCTACTGTCTGGTGGAGAATGTGCAGAGAAACTACTCCTTGGGATTAATCCATGTAGAAGAATTGGCAGTTCCACACAGAAAGAAGGTACACACTGCAAATAAAAGAAATGTGGGGAACCCAGGATGAGAACAGCACTAAATCGGATGCTTTTATTTTCAATTTGTTGTCAATTTGTCTCCTATTACTTCTCTACTGAAAGCCTCATACTATAAGTTTCAGTATTAAAAAAGAATAATCTTTAAACACTTAAGACTGTTTTTTCTAGACACTCATCGTTGGAAGTTTTAAAATTATAACCCAATATCTCTTCAGCTACATCAAAGCCAATAATTAATAATAATAATAAATAATGGTTCTGCTATCCAAAAGTCAGCCACTTATTTCTTTGCCTTAAATATCAATACCAAGAACCAAATCAAAGCCAAAGATATTACCAGATGCCATTGTTGTCTAAGTCATGGAAACAGAAAGAAAGCAATGTGGAAATCTACAAAGAGAAGAGAAAAAGAAAGTGAAAAAGTGGGTACAGAATCACAGATTGGAAAGTAGCAGAACATCATAGAACATTTTGGGCTTGGAGGCCAAGTAGATCTAAGTTCAAATCTCAGCTAAGAAACTTGCAAGATCTTGAGTATTCAGCAAATTATTTCACCCGTCTAAGCATCAATTTCTTCACTAATAAAAATAATATCCATCTCATAGAGATAGTATAAGTAATAAAGTAGAAAGAGTGGCAGGTTTGATAAAGATGTCTACTGGCCTAGAAGAAAATATAAACTAACATCTTGTCCAACTCTCCACCCAGTATAGAAATCTCTTTTTAGCATCTCTGTTCGAGAAAGGCAACCTGCTGAAGATGGACTGTACAATCTAACAAAATGGCCATTCTCTCCATAGCTATACCTATAACAAATTTATTCTTAAAATTAAGCCAAAGTTTAGTTTACCCTAACTTCAAAATAAGCCTCTTAAAAGGTGGGACCAAGACCTGTCATGATGCACCGTTGGGAACTACTTCCCACTTGTTCTGGAGGTTGTCCTTGTCTCAGACAGAGCTACTTGGTCTTTGGTCCTTGGTCCTCGTCTCAGATATGGCTGTTCTGAGACTGACAGTCACCTCAGTCCCCGAGTCTTTCCTAACAAGAAAAGTTCACAGGTCGTCCTTCTCCCATCCTGTAAAAGTGAGCAGTTGATTTGTATTAGTTTTTTTCGACCTACAAAAGTCATAAGGAGTCAAAGCAGCAGCACAGTTCGAAAAACATAAGGAAAAAAAGGCTGAAATATTATTTCTACTGTTAACATGTTGGTGTCCTTCTGCTATTTTTCTTCCATGCATGAATATATATTTTTCAGCAAAATGGTATCATGCTACATACATCATTTTGTAGCCTTGTTACTATGTTCAGATAATTAGAAGACAGAGATACTAGGCTCAGAGGCTCATCACCTTTCAGGATACTGTGACAACAGACTGGTAGAGAAGTGAATAAATTAGACACCCCCTGTATAATCAAATCAAATTATAATTCAATGATCCAGTCTTCTGCCTATGAATCTTCATTACTGTTTGTAATCTTAAGAGTGCTTTTTAAACTTGTAAAACATTGGGAGTTTTTCAGGTTTATCTAATTAAATAGCAATTAATGTCAAAGAGGCATATTCTCATATTCATCTATAATATCTAAATGTCTGTCATATTCTCTGCTAAAATACAGAGACACTAAGACCCTGTGTTATACCTAGAAATACTTGTCTAATAGCTTCATCCATAAAAGAGGATTGGGTTAGTTTTGTAATCTCGGGGATTATCAGTGCATCTTGGTTGTTTATTCACAATAAGACAAGGCAATGTGGATAAGCAGGCCTAAGAACATGACCCAACGACCAGATGTGGCAGGCCCTGGGAGAGTCTGGCTCCCAGGAGAGGTTCAGCAGGGAAAGTGGGGTGTGGTGTCCAAGGCCTGCAGCAATTCTAACGTCTGCTCAAACATAATGACTGGGCACTTCTGGGAAAAGGACTTTGTTAGAATCATCTCTGTGTTCCTATGGCATTCCATGGAGACTGGCATATCATAATAACCCTTCATGTTATTGTGTGCCTGTTCTATTCCCCACTCCGCTCTAGTCACCTTACCTGTGTAATCCCATTCAATGCTCACAAAATCCCAATGAAACAGGAGTTGCCAACCACATTGTAAAGATAAGGAACTAAAACCCATGGAAGCAATTAGTTCATAGCCATGTAGCCCAGGAAGTATGGAGCAAGCATTCACTGATTCGTTTTATTTATTGAGTACCTACTACATACCAGAAACTGTCTAAGGGCTGAGGATAGAGACCCTGCTCTCATGGAACTTACATTCTGGGAGGTCAAGGCACGGGAAATAAACAAAGTCACCAAATAAATGCACAAGGTAATTCTAGAGGATATTAAGTGTCACAAAGACAAAACAGCACAATAAAGTGCCAGGAACTAACTGGTAGTGGGAGAAGAGGACTGATTTAGACAGGGTAGTCAGGAAGGTTCCCCCAAGAAGAAACTTTAGCTCAAAATTTCATGAATAGAACAATCCAGGAATGTGATGATCTGAGGGAAAAGAGTATAAAGGCCGGGAGGCAAGAACAGACCAGACATGTTTAAAAAACAGAAAGAAGGCACATATATATATATAAAGGTAAAGAGTGGTGTGCAGTGATGACAGAGGTAAGCAGTGGCCACATTATCTAGATCCTTACAGGTCATGGTAACAAGTTGGGATTTTATTCTAAACATGGTGAAAACTTTGTGGAAGATTTGAAACAAGAGAGAAATATGATGTGATTTATAACTTTTAGAGATAAAAAGCACAGTCTTACTCCAAAGCCTAGGCTCTTAATCCTGGGGTAATTATGTGTTTTGAAGAGTTGGTGTCCAATTAATATGGAATGGAGGAATAATGATGACATAGTTCAAGAAGCAGAAATGAGCCCAATGTGTGAGAAGGGAACTGGAATTCATAGTAAGTGTAGTTCATAAGGACAGTCTGCATCGGAGGGATGGATTGCTCAGAGGTTCCTGGTCCCAGCCGTCAATCAAGGATCCAGACCCTAAGAGGAGTCATCTGACCAAAGCAAGCCAGCAGCCAGTTCTTGGATGGACAAATGTACTGGGAAGATTATCAGAACAGGAACAAGAGGGAGGTGGATAAGGAAGAAGCCCAGGATTTGTGGGTACTGACAGAAGAAGAAAGGGAAGAAAGCCTCGGGATGAGGAACTTGGAAAATAGAAATACAGTTTGGGGACCGACAGGCAAACTCTGTGATCAGCACTGCCTTTTCTTCTGATCCAATTAGCTCCTGGGAAATACTGTGTAGAACTTGCAGACATTCACATTCTGTTTGGTGTAGGTAGTGCTGCATCTCTGGGTGAAATCAAAATGGAGGGGGAATTTCTCACACTGGGGAAACAAGAAAAGACAAGACAAAGGAAGTTGGGAAGGAAAAAAGCTCCAAGTTTAGCACAATTTTTTCTTATTAACCTCTGGTTCTTATTAACCATCTCCTTTATTTTCTCAAGGCACATATCATGCTTATTTAATAGGCTGTTATAAAATTTTGCAGGATTATTGAAGTCACAACCATAGGTAAATTGAGCAGTGCAAACTTAATGTAATTTTCATAAATCTAATAAATTTATTCTCCCTTTTCTATCTTTTCTGCTCTGTTTTCTCTCCCTCTTTCTCTGTCTCTCTCATTCCTTCATTTTCTCTCTCCCACCTTGCTACCTCTTTTCCTCTTTGTATATTTGTATGTACATAAGTAAAATAAAATAACAAAAAAAGTTTGCAGGGAATCAATATGAACTGGTATTTTCTGTGAGTTTATCTTTTATATTTCTTTGAATATGAGAGCAACATTTACCTTTCTCTAGGCTTGAAGCACATTTTAAATTATCCAGAAATTCTTTTTGAAAAATCACTAAAAAGAATGTCTCCTTCGTGGCTCACTGGTCTTTTCTGTAAGTTCTTTCATTATTTGGGTATAACTCACTTGGATCTGAACACATGAAACCATTTAAATCAACCAGATAGTGGGTTCCCTCACTATCTCTCATGGACTTGTGTTTCAGTTTCTTCTTAATGATGTTTCTTTCATGCTATTTCATTTGAAGAGCCTTGCTGGAGAATGTAAAAGGAAAATAGGAGCTGAGGAGTTCTGCTTTCTGTGTGTCATCTGTTAACATTGCACCATCTGCCCTGGGCAACTGGCCTATTCCTTCCTCGTTTTTCTGGGTAGTAAACAGATTTACTCAAAGGAAAAAAGAAAGGGGAGAACAAAGGGTGTGCTACATCAGAGGTGGGGGATGGGAGTGGAATGACACCCACTGGTGCAAGATCACAGGCTGCTTACCACATGCCACTGTTAGGCCCCAAATCCACTTGCTTGCTCCCATATCTGTTAAGGCCTCTCTGCACAGCTCCCACCAACGATTTTTAAGATAAAATAGGGGTAATATTGGACAGCAGCTGGCTTTATCTGTGACTGCCATAACCTCCATAGAGAGAGATCAGTCTTCATCTTTAGCTTTCAAAACCTGACTCACGCAACCCTTCTTTGCAACCTTCCTTTCGCCAGTACCCCCTACTTGTGTAGATCTCCTTCCCAAAACTCACAGCCAATCCTTCTCTTTTCTGTGCTGCACCTGTATGTTGCACAGATACCACTATTAGCCTCATCACACTGCAACATACCGTTTTTTTATGCCTGTCTCTTAGTTCACAGATTAGTGTATGAATTTGCTAAAACTGCTATACCAAATTGCCATAAATTGGGTGGCTTAAACAACAAAAATATATAGTCTCACAGTTCTGGAAGCAACAAGTCCAGATCAAGGTGTCAGCAGGGTTGTTTTTTCCTGAGAACTGGGAGGGAGAATCTGTCCCATGTCTCTCTCCTTGCTTCTGGTGGTTTGCTGGCAATTTTTGACATTCTTGGCTTCTAGAGGCATCACCCCGATCTCTGCCTTCATCTTCACATGGCATTTTCTGCGTATCTGATTCTTTGTGTGGCATTCTTTTTGTAAGAATGCCAGTGGGATTGGGGGCTCACCCAACTCCAGTATTGCTTCATCTTGAATTATAACTGCAATGACCTGATTTCCAAATGAAGTCATATTCCAAGATACTGGAGGTGAGGACTTCAACATATAAATTTTGAGGGAACACAATTCAACCCATAACAATCAGGTTCCATGTTTAATTCATTTCATACTTGACATGTACTACACTGCCAAGTCTTCGCCTGAAATCCAAGGCCCTCAAAAATATACATTTAATTGGCTTAAATTAAATATCTCTTCCACTTTCAGTATAGATGCAGGCCAAATTGAGTGTATGAGTTAAATTTTTCTTTCTCAGAGGTAGCACCATTAGGAAACCAGAAAAGCTCTGAAAACAGAAAAGTCTCTGATCTCAAGAGACTTATTCTATTTTATGGTTTCTTGATGGTGCTACCTCTTAGAAAACGAGTGTGGCAAATACTACAATGGTGTGAGCCCAGGGTATAGTGGGAAGCCAGAGGCCATAAAGATTGAGCTGGATCTTCAAAGGTAAGATTGGTCCCTTCCCATGTGCCAGATAATGGGCTGGATGTACATTTAGTCTCCTAAATGTGACGATGTACATCCAGCCCATTATCTGGCACATAGAAGGGGACCAACCTTTTGTTTTGACTCCCTTGGCCTAACTCTTGAAGAATGAGGCCCATGAAATTTAAATCACATTCATTCTGCAGATCCCTGCAAAGACAGATTTCCTGCTCCTCCTTCAGTTCACTTTATCCTCTAATGGAATTCAAGAATGATGCAATGTAGATGTGAACAGGGCACAAGACTCTCTTAAAGAGGCTCACAGTCTGGTGGGAAAATGAGTGTGGCAAATATTACAATGGCATGAGCCCAGGGTACAGTGGAAAGCCAGAGGACATAAAGATTGAGCTTGATCTTCAAAGGTAAGGAACGGGGAGCCATGTGAGGAGGTGGGCAAAGATTTTCCAGACAGTAGGCATAGTGTTACAGAATTCCAGAGGTCAGAGAGCAGCAAGTCATACCAGTGTCTTAATCCATTTGGGCTACTATAACAAAAATATCATAGACCGGGTGGCTTAAATGACAAATATTTGCTTCTCAAAGTTCTAGAGGCTGGGAAGGTCAAGATGAAGGTGTCAACAAATTCAGTGTCTGTCGAGGGCCCTCTTCCTGTTTCATAGAAGGCCCAGGATTTTATTGCCACATTCCCACATGGCTGAAGGGGTGAGAGAGCTCTCTGGAGTGTCTCTTATAAGGGCACTAATCTCATTCATGGGGATTTCACCCTCATGACTTAATCACTCTCAAAGGCTCTGTCTCCTAATACATCACCATAGGGTAGGTATTAGGATTTGGGGGTGTGATTATAAATATTCAGTCCATAACACCCACTGTGCTGTATGAGTACAGCCCTAAGAGTTTGGGGTCAGATCAAGAGTATCAGGCAAGTTGCGCTAAGCAGCTTGGACTTTAGGCAAAAACTGAAGGGTTTTGAGCACTGGACTAGCACTGCCAGATTTGTGATTTAGAAAGATCACAGATGGCCAGGTGCTGTGGCTCACACCTGTAATCCCAGCACGTTGGAAGGCCGAGGTGGGTGGATCACGAGGTCAAGAGATCGAGATCATCTTGGCCAACATGGTGAAACCCCATTTCTACTAAAAATACAAAAATTAGCTGGGCGTGGTGGCGCGTGCCTATAGTCCCAGCTACTCGGGAGGCTGAGGCAGGAGAATTGCTGGAACCTGGGAGGTGGAGGTTGCAGTGTGCTGAGACCACCACACCATTGCACTCCAGCCTGTCTCAAAAAAAAAAAAAAAAAAAAAAGGAAAAGAAAAAGAAAGATCACAGACTACAACAATAATTTATGGATCAAAGGATATCAGTTAGGAACATATGGTGCAACCCAGAAGAGAAAGAGTCACAGGGACTTGTGCTGAAGATACACAGTAGAGACAGAGAGAATCAAGACAGGCTGTGGACACTCTCTAAGCTCCACTGAGATCCCCTGTCATCCTTGGTAACATCTTCTGTGTGCCATCCTCCAGCTGCACTTTTGCTTGCGTGCCCACATCCACCTCACACCTGCAGCTTTCCTTTGGCGAACACTTCTTGGCATTGGAGTGCCTTGCTCACAGGCATAAAAAAGCCCAAAGTGCCTAAAAGTTCACTTTCTACACGCCACCCCCACCACCACTAACCCCTCAAATCCCACAGCCTTTAGACAGAGATTATAAAATATAAAATCTTAAAGCCCAGTTGCTTTGATCATGCTTGGGACAAATCCCAAGGCCCCAGTTACATTCCAGTATTTTCCATGGGCTCAGGCTGAAGCTACTCTCTGGGACATGCTGCCTGAAACTGCACCCTTCCCTGTCTTGCTTCCCTCACTCCTTTCCCAGGTTCTCCTGGAAGCACTTCCTTCACAAATCACTTACACACGAAGCCTTCCCCTGAGATGTCCTTCAGATGAACCTGTACTAAGACAGGAGATTGAGAGCTATTGAAAAAACTGGAGGTGTCCAGAGCTTAGTAAGTGACTGGATGTGGGAAGCTATATTATTAACTAAAAGAAAAAATATTCAGTGAAACTCAAACTATGTTTACAAACAAGTATGCGAGAACTAAAAGGACAAATACTACTCAAGTAGAAAGTTAATTTCGTAAGTCCAATTTTTACTGTTCCTTTGACTCTGAGGGAAGAAAGAGTTTTTGCACCATTCAATTGCTCCAGCTTTGTTACTCTAAATTTAGGACACAAATAGGGTACTGTGGAAATCCATCTTTCTTTAGAAGAATTTTAATATAATAGCCTTTGTATCAAGTAGCTAAGAATGGATTGGAATCCCAGCCAGATCCCCCGGCTGCTTCCTCACTGCCTGCCTCTTGCGATCCCCCCCTCCCTTCCTTGTGTTCCCTGGGTCTTCTCCAAATGTCTCAGATTCTTCACGCCCCAGGAATGGGCCTGCACAATGTTCTGCACTGACTGTTTTCATTCTGGTCACCCCCCTCCCCTGACTGTCCTGAGCAATGTTCTTTCTGTCCTTTTTGTCTTTTTTAAATATGTGAGTGAACAAATGTGGGACACGTGGTAACATTCTAGGAAGCCTGAGCTCGCGAGGTAGGACTCTAAAGCACCGAGAAGGATGCCTGTTGTTACTGGTGGATTAAGCCTCAGATTCTGTAAACATATCTTAAGCATACATAGTTTACGATTGCAATCAAATAAAACTTACTGCAAAGGTAATGTGATACAAATGTAATGACAAGTATAATAAGTATTAGTTTGCTATGTGTTAATCTAAGCAAGTCATATAAATGCCATTCAATACTTTTTACATAGGCAGCGTAAATATGTCATTTTTATGCTCCATTTAGAGAGACTGTAATCAGTATTCAGGCAAATCAACAATTCCCCAATCACACACAATTTAAACAACAAAGTTCCTAAATTTTACTCCTCAGTAATTATCATCCACCTACATTTGAGGGCCTATTTTATGCCGAGCACTGTGCTAGGTGCTGTAGACACAGGGAAAATGACAACATCGTCTCCGTCACCAAGCAATCTGGGTTCTCACTCCCAGCCCCTGCACCTGGGACTAAACATTTCTGGGTTCCACTCCTGCTCTCCCAGTTCTTTCATCGCCAGACTTTGCCCTTCATCAGAACATTCCCTTGCACAGTAGCTCATGGTCTCTGTCCCCCAACTCCAGCCTCAGGCCTCAAGGCTATAGAAACTGTGGCTCATATCCCCACAGCTTATCTGCTAGGTAAGGCAGGATGCCAGCAGAACTGTTACTGCAGTGATCTTAGGATAGAGCACATACAAAAAAAAAGAAACAAGGCACGGTGAAAGGGCCTCAGACAATTAGGGGTGGAAAGTACACAGGAGATGGGGCAGGGCTATGAGAATAGCGAAGAGCAGGCACGGGACAGAGAGGGGCAGCTTGTCCTCTCTTAACATGGCTTTGGCAAGTCCCTCTGGGCCCAGGAGCCGTCCTCACTGGGAAGGGATTAGGAGGGTTCTTCCTTCTGAGCAGAACTGAAAGGAATCCAGCAGTGAGGGCAGAGATGATAAAACAAATAACAGTGTGTACTAGGAGCTTGCTAAGCCCCAAATCCATTATTTTGTTTAATCTTCAGAAGCACTCTGAAGAGTTGCTACTGCTATTTAGCAGATGAGAAACCCAAGATTTAAAAACATGACCAAAATCAAGAAACAAGTAAGTGGCAAAACAAGGGTTAATTCAAACTTCAAACTCAAAGTTGGTTTTTGTTTTTTTTTTGAGACGGAGTTTTGCCCTTGTTGCCCAGGCTAGAGTGCAATGGCACGATCTCAGCTCACCACAACTTCCACCTCCGGAGTTCAAGTGATTCTCCTGCCTCAGTCTCCCAAGTAGCTGGGATTACAGGCATGCACCACCATGCCCGGCTAATTCTTGTATTTTTAGTAGAGACAGGGTTTCTCCATGATGGTCAGGCTGGTCTCGAACTCCTGACCTTATGTGATCCACCCAACTCGGCTTCCCAAAGTGCTGGAATTAACAGGTGTAAGCCACTGCACCCGGCCCAAGCCCAAAGTTCTTAACTGCTTCATTCTACTGTCTCGGTGAAAGACACCCAGATCTTGCTGGGGATCTTGCTTAAACTTACACCAAACCATAGTATGATTTTAGACACACAGATATGACACCCTTCCTTATCACTTGCTTTCAGGTTCTTATAATACAATTAAAGAAAGAATATTTTATATAAAAGAAGTTAAGGAGAAGTAAAGCTTCAATGTGAATGAGATTTGCTCTAAATATAAATGCTGAGAGGAAAGGTCATTGAAAACAGGAAGGATGAAAAGAAGTCAGAAAGCAGATCAGCAACGCCAAAGACATGTAAGTTTCTGAGCTGACCCTTTCACCAAGGCCAGTGTTACTTATATGCGGCCAAACACAGGCAATCACAGGCTGGATCCACGGGTTCTTCATGCTTCATCTGGGCTCCTGGGCCTCAAGCGCTGGTGCAGAGCCCCTGCCGAGGAACTTGGCTTTAGACATTGGGGTAGGCATTAGGCATAGGGAGGGTTTCCCAAAGAAGAGAAGAAAATCCACCTTTTTCCTTTTTACCATGTTAAGACTTGCTCTAGGGAGAGGCTCTAAAGAAACAAATGAGGCTGAGATCTGAATTTCCAAATAATTAGTCCCAAATTCTTTACCTCTCGTGCTGAGAAATAGAGATGGTGACTTGGATTTCACTTACCTCCATCCCTTTAGGTTAGAAAGGTTCAAAATATTGCCCTCAGTTAAGTCACTGACCTGTTTCATGGATAGCAGATGGACACTAATTCAAAAATTCAACTAAAATTTTTGGCTCAGTTCTTGTGCCTCCCTTACAAGGTCTTCAGTCCCTCATCCTGGTGAATTTATCAGGATCCAGCACATTGCTGGGAATCTAGCCAGCTCAGATGTATGAATTGTCAGCACATCTCTTTTAGGAACTACTCACATTTACCAAGCTTATGGGCTAGACACATAAACCTGATGCCAATTTATTATGCGTGATAGGCAATGATCATCACTGGGACTGAAGGACTTCAGGTTCATAGGTACATTTCTCATGGCGGGAGAAATGTGTGCCAAATCACATTGTAAAGTTTGCTTGGTGGCCTGGAAATCAGAACAAAGAGATTTCAAGAAGCAGATAATTGCATGAGGTTGAGATGACCAGATGCAACCATTCCACAGCAGAGTGGTATGTTGGTGGACCCTTCCAGGATGCACGGTCCTCGGATGTGTAGACAGGCACCGGCAAGGTTGCATCCAAAACTCTTCTTTTCTACTTTCATGGTTGACCAATGCTTTTAGTTGTATTTTTTGCCCCTGATATATGATAATACATTTTATTCATTTCAATCAAATCTTGTAAACCTAGGAGCCACTTTATCTTACTTAGATAACTTCCTTTCTCAGTTGTTATCTATCATTTGTTTATCTTAAAAGTAAATTTTCTGATAATCTTATTTTGCTGTTAGAGGAATCCTTTCCACCCTTGTAGAAAAACCCCCATGTAAACCCTTATACACTAGCAACACTATGCATTTTAATATCATTGGTGAACAGAAAGAATACGAAAGGCAGAATATTAAGACCAAATAACTTTTCCTGGGAAACAAAGAATTCAATACTGGTAGAATATATCTATACTTTATTGCTCATTCATTTACTCACTTGTCATTCCACAGGCATCTATTATGAACCTAATATTGGCTACACATGTTGTAGACACAGGGAAATAGAAATGAACAAGACAGACAAAGTCTCTGCTTCCATGGACCTTAAATTCAAGTGAGAGGCAGGGAGACAGACCGCAAACAAAACAAAATGAAGTAAAATAGGAGGAAGTGGCAAGTGCTCTGATAAAAATAAAACATGTTATGGAGTGATTGGGTAGGGTGGTCAGAAGAGTCCTCTCTGAGGGAATGATGTATAAACTGAGCCCTACATAGCAAGGTGGAAATAGCTATATGTGAGTCATGGAAAACAGCATTCCATACAAAGGATACATCTGGTACAAGTCATACGTCTATCTATTATGCTAAACATCTCCCACTTGTGAGAATTTCACAAAGATTTCTATAGGCAGAAATTGCATTATAGATATTCTCTAGAACATTGAGAAGTTAGAGCCTGAATTTTAGATGCCTGTTGAGTCTGGATATCTGGATATAGTTTCCATCCCTGGAAACTATAAATGTTGAGACAAAGCAATTTTAGCAACTTTCCCATGTTATTCACCAATCATTATATATGATAGATGATGAAGATGGTAAAAGAGAAGTTCATATGCTTTGGCTGTTTTCCTGTTGTTAAACTCCTCCCTCCTCCACCAATAGCCTTAAAAGCTCGGCATGAAGCCAAATCAGTTCCAATGCGTCTACCAAAGTGTCGATATTGACCATTGATTCTCTCACATATGCATTTAATTTTCTGAACAAAGAGAGACTTGCTTGATTGGATTTTTGTTCTTTCATTAACTCTTGGTCCTCACAACAGTACCAAAAAGAAGCAAAAGCTATCAAGTTTTGGTGCCATGCTTCAATAGATATTCCATATCCAGATTCTAGCCTCCGGATTTTAATAACTGGGGTCACGCTGAGTTCTCATTTCTCACATAAAATTGCAGGAGACAAGGAAGAAAAACAAATACTAGGAAAACAGAGTAGATACATTTTTAGTGCTCTGAGTTTTTTATGTCAATAATATCTAGTATCGAGCTAAAAGCAGCCCTTGTGAGAGGAAAGGGAGTGAGTATTTTGTCATGGTCAGTCCACATAGTAACAATGTCTTAGCCTGTGGTTTGTGGGTTTCCTTTGGTGTATTCTGTGTCTCTAGATACTTTGCTGTTGTTTCCTAATTTAAAACTCAACATCTTAAAATGCTCTATGTTTTCCTACTAAGTGTAAGAAAATACTTCAAATGTTCTAGTTTAATACCAATTTGTTATTTAAAAAAATTCAAACTGATAGTTTAGATGCTTGCTTCACAAACATCCAACATCTTCATCAATCATAGTCACTTTTTTAGGACATTGTTACTGTCATATTAAAGTGTGATGGAATTCACCAGACACAAACCTCTCCAAGTATCTACAAGAGTGATATTCTGATGGGAATTAGCCACCACCATTAGAATGATTGAACCATTCTAAGATTCTATGTTACCAGATAATAGGCCATAAACCTCCAAGTTCTTCTGTACACTCACCTTTTTTTTTTTTTTTTTTTTGAGACAGAGTTTCACTCTTGTTGCCCAAGCTGGAGTGCAGTGGCACTATCTCGGCCCACTGCAACCTCCGCCTCCTGGGTTCAAGCGATTCCCCTGCCTCAGCCTCCCGAGTAACTGGGATTACAGGCGCACATCACCACGCCTGGCTAATTTTTTGTATTTTTAGTAGAAACAGGGTTTCACCATGTTAGTCAGGCTGATCTCGAACTCCTGACCGCAGGTGATCCACCCGCCTCGGCCTCCCAAAGTGCTGGGATTACAGGCATGAGCCACCACGCACTGCCACTCATCCTTTACTTCTACATAACAAGATGTAGTTTTGTTTACTCTTCATTAGAGCTTCAACCATAGTGAACTGAAATTTTGCTGGGCCTACACTTGTATTTGCATCAGTTATATAAGTCATCCTTCCCTACTTATGTGCCTCTCTGACTCCTTCTTGAACAGCTTAAGTGTGATAAGCAGAGGCAAAGCCTTTCTAAATCTACTCTGGAGTACTTAAAACTGGACTTTATATAAGAAGTAACAATGTCTTCATCATTCTTTCTGAGAACTTCACAGGAAATTTAAAATTCCTCTTGCGTAACATTGAAATATCAGACTGTCACTTCAGTCGGGTAATTCAATTTTGTATTTAGAAATTAAATAAAAATATTTAAACGTAAAATTTACAAACACACATGCTTGGTCATATAGACTTTATCTGAATCTTCAATAATTAAGTTGTTTTATAAAATATCCAGATTTTCAGCCTAGGAAAAGATACAAGCATTTCAAGACTAGAGAATTGTGAGAGCAATAGAAATATTTCTAAATAAATGTTAAAAGTGAATATCCAAATTAGAAATTCAGGCATCAATTTAAAGTATCTATCTAAATTGATAAGGCCTCACTCTGTAGCCCAGGCTGGAGTGCAGTGCCACAACTGTAGCCCACTGCAGCCTCAAACTCCTGGGCTTAAGTGATCCTCCTACCTCAGCCTCCTGAGTAACTAGGACTACAGATGCACACCACCATGCTCAGCCAATTTTAAAATTTTTTTTATAGAAATGGAGTCTTGCCATGTTGACCAAGATGGTCTAAAACTCTTGGCCTCGAGCAGTCTTCCTATCTTGGCCTCCCAAAGTGCTGGGAATACAGGTATGAGCCACCACACCCGGGCATCTCCATTTTAGAAATTTTAAAACTAGAATATTGCATTAGCTTTCCTGTGCTTCAACTGATTTACTAAGACCTTGGAGAAGTCCGTTTTCTTCAGAGGCAACTTATTTCCATTTATGAAACAGGAATGGGAAATAGCTGTAAACAGATCTGTCCATAAAGCTCTGAAATTACTTCAAATGAAGGAGTCACATAATCAGAAAACCCCCCTAGTGGTGTTGTTTTTATTAGGTGACCCCAGAGAAGCACTTTTAATGACTACAATTCAATCTCCTGTTAGACACTGGAAGATACTGTCAACACAAACAAGTATTGAACTCCAGTCTGGGCAGGCCTATCTCATTCGTTGCCAGGTTATCAGAGCATTTCTCAGGGAAGTGCGTTGACTCTTTCAAGGGAAGTGATATATTGAATGGGAACTTAGTAACCCATGTGAGTAAGTATACACTTTCAGGCGCCACTGAAAAACACTGGGCCACTGAAGGCAACTTGTGTCTGATCCTGTATTCTTGACTTTGACATCATGCTACCTGCTGTGGTTCCTGAGTAGGCTTTTCACCAAAACTCTTCTGGCTTCTCCCCTGAGAGTGGCTCAAAATGCTTAAATGTGTGAAGGCTCTTTATCTACCCCAGCCCTACCTTTATCTACCCAGCCCCTCCTTCTGGAGTTCATTTTCCCCTGCACAGAAGGTTGACAATCAAACTATCCAATTTGTGGAACAAACAGGTTTTCTTATTTGATAAATAAAGCTCATTCTGATTTATACGTCCAATACATTATTGTGTTCTCAGTATATATGGACTTGCCACAGGTTAACAAACACTGATTGAGCATCTCCCATATGCTAAGCATTTACCATCTTAGAGTAAGGTTGTCTCCCTATGATGCCTCCATGTAACACTTTGTATCTTTCAAGTAGAATTTAGATTTTTCTGCCTTATCCACCAAGTGTTGTGGTAAACAGAATTCTAACATAACCCACAGACCCTCACTGTCATATGATCCTTTCTTCTTGAGCATGGAAAGAACCTATAAATACTGTGGGGTGTCAGTCCCATGATTAGGTCGCATTTTTTGTCATAGTGTCATAAACCTAACCTGGCGTAATCAGTGAGATCTTAAAATGGACAGGGTTCTTCCTAGTAAAAGGAATTCAGAGTTTCAGAGCAATTCTCCATTGCTGGCTCTGAAGAGGGAAGAAAAACATGGCAAAGACCTGAGTGGCTTCTAGGAGCTGAGAACAGCCCCAACAGTCAGCAAAAAATAGGGACTTCAGTCCTACATTGCATGGAACTGAGTGAGCTTGGAAGAGGACCCAAATCCCCAGATAAGAATCCAGCTCAGGCCAAGCCCAGTGGCTCACACCCTGATATGGTTTAGCTGTGTCCCCATCCAAATCTCATTTTGAATTGTAGCTCCCATAATTCCCATGTGTCATGGGAGGAACCCAGTGGGAAATAATTCAATCATGGGAACAGGTCTTTCCTATGCTCTTTCCATGATAATGAGTAAGTCTCAAGAGATCTGATGGTTTTATAAAGCCCTTACACAGGCTATCTTGCCTGCCACCATGTAAAACATCCCTTTGCACACAGAAAAAGCACCTTCATAAGATCCTAAAATCAAGTGAGCACTCATAGTAGCTGATTTTAACTTCATATGACTGAAAAAAAACACTGGAAGAGTGAAGGAAAGACAGCCTTGAATTACCAATGCTACCTCTCCCCCATCCCACAGCAGTGACTGCATGGCACAAAGAGAGAATCTGTGCAGTTAAGAAAGGGAGAGTAAAGCAGCTGTGAAACATTGCATTGAATTCAGTACTGCCCTGTCACAGCAGAAAGCAAATCTGGGCTCAACTCAACCGATGCTCGCCCACCTAGGGTGTATATAAATCAGCCCTAGCCACAGTGGAATTGTTCATCCTAGAAGTCAGAACTTGAGTTCTGGCAAGTCTTGCCACCACAGGCTAAAGTGTCCTGGGGCTCTAAATAAACTGGAAAGGCAGTCGAGGCCACAAGGACTACAACTCCTAGGCAAGTCCTAGTGTTAAACTGAACTCACAGACAGTGGACTTGGGGGGCACATGACCTACTAAAACATCATCTGGGCTAGCTAAGGGAGTGCTTGAGCCATCTCTCTCCCAACCCCAGGCAGTGTAGCTCACAGCAATGAAAGCGACCCCTTCCTTCTGCTTAAGGAGAGGAGAGTGAAGAGTAAGGAGGGCTTTGTCTTGCATTTTGGATACCACCTCAGCCACAGTAGCATAGGACACCATTCTGAGCCATAAGGCCCTCCTTCCAGGCCCTAGCTCCCAGACGACATTTCTAGACACACTCTGGGCCACAAGGAAATCCACTACCTTGAAGCGAAGGACCCAGTCCTGGTAGGACAGATCACCTACTGACTAAAAAGCCCTTGGGCCCTGAATAACCAGCAGTGACTCCCAGGTAGTATGCTGTGGGCCTTGAGTGAGACTCTGAAACTTGCTGGCTTCGTGTGACACTCAGCACATTCCCAGCTGTGGGAGCTACAGGAAGAGTCTCCTGCTTGAGAAACGTGGAGGGAAAAGTAAGGGGACTTTGTCTTGCACCTTAGGTGCCAACTTAGCAATAGAGGGTTAGAGCAACTTGCAGGCTCTTGGAGTCCCCACTTCCAGGCCTTGGCTCTTGGACAGCATTTCTGGACCTGCCCTGGGCCAGAGAGGAGCCCACTGCCCAAAAGGGTGATTCCCAGACCAGGCAGCATTCACCAGAAGCTGACTGAAGAATCCTTGGGCCTAAAGGGAATATTGCCAGTAGTCTGGCAGTACTCCCTGTGGGCCTGTGGTGATTATGACCACAGGGTGAGGCTCCTCTACCTGTGGAAAGGGGAGAAAAAAGTGAGGACTGCATCTTGTTGTTTGAGTGCCAGCTCAGTTGCAGAACAAAAAGAACACCAGGTAGACTTCTATGATTTTTAACTCCAGTAGCTCGCACCCGAGCAGCACCTCCGGACCCACCTGGGCTCAGGGAGAACTTGCCTCCCAAAAGGGAAGGAAACAGGCCTGGCTGGATTTGCCAGCTGTTGACTGTAGAGCCCCAGGGCCTTGAGTGAATGTAGGCGGTAGGCACGTAGTGGTTACAGCAGGCCTGGAGCAAGACCCAGTGCTATGCTAGCTGCTAGCTTCAGATCTGACCCAGTGCAGTCCCAGTGCTGGTGGCCACAGGGTTGCTTGTGTCACCCCATCCCTAGCTCCATACATCTCAGAAGACAGAGAGACACCATTTGTTTGGAGGAAGTAAAGGAAGAGAACAAGAGTCTTTGTCTGATAATCCAGAGATTTCTTCCACATCTTATTCAACACCATCAAGATGGTACCTCTATGTATCTGCCAGAACCACAACATTGCTGAATTTAAGGTATTCCCTAATGCAGATATGGCTTCGATTACAACACCCAAGTCCTTTTGAATACCTAGAAAGCCTTCCAAGGAAGGACAGGTACAAACAAGCCTAGACTGCAAAGATTACAATAAATACCCCATTCTTCAATGCCCAAAGGTGAACATCTACCAGTATCAAGACAATCCATGATAACATGGCCTCACCAAATGAACTAAATAAGGCACCAGGGACCAATCGTGGAAAAATAGAGATATGTGACCTTTCAGATAGATAATTCAAAATAGTTACTTTGAAGAAATTCAAAGAAATTCAAGATAACACAGAGAAGGAGCTCAGAATTCTAGGAGATAAATTTAACAAATAAAACAATTAAAAAGAATCAAGCAAAAACTCTGAAGTTGAAAAATGCAACTGACATATGAAGAATGCAGTAGTCTCTTAACAGCATAGTTGATCAAGCAGAATAAAGAATTAGTGAGCTTGAAGACAGGCTATTTAAAAATACAGTCAGAGGAGACAAAAGAAAAAATAATAAACAAACAATGGAGCATGCCTACAGGAGCTAGAAAATATCCTCAAAAGGGCAAATTTAAAAGTTATTGGCCTTAGGCAGGGTGCAGTGGCTCATGTCTGTAATCCCAGCTACTTGGAGGCTGAGGCAGGAGAATCGCTTGAACCCGGGAGGCGGAGGCTGCAATGAGTCAAGATTGTGCCACTGCACTCCAGCCTGTGCAACAGAGAGACTCTTTCTCAAAAAAAGAAAAAAAAAAAAGGGTTGTTGGCCTTAAAGAGAAGGTAGAAAAAGAGATGGGGTAAAATGTTTATTCGTAGAGAAAATAACAAAGAATGTCCCAAACCTAGAGAAAGGTATCAATATCCAAGCATGAGAAGGTTACAGAACACCAAGCAGATTTAACCCAAGGAAGACTACCTTAAGTATTTAATAATCAAACTTCCAAAGGTTAAGGATAAAGAAAGGATCCTAAAAGGAGCAAGGGAAAACAAACAAATAAGCTTATAAAAAGGAGCTCCAATATATCTGGCAGCAGACTTCTCAGTGGAAGCCTTACAGGCTAAGAGAGAGTGGCATGACATATTTATTTATTTATTCATTCATTCATTCATTCATTCATTTATTTGAGATGGAGTCTTGCTCTGTCACCCAGGTGGGAGTGCAGTGGCGCGATCTCAGCTCACTCCAAGCTCTGCCTCCCGGGTTCACTCCATTCTCCTGCCTCAGCCTCCCGAGTAGCTGGGACTACTGGCGCCTGCCACCACGCCTGGCTAATTTTTTGTATTTTTAGTAGAGATGGGGCTTCACCGTGTTAGCCAGGATGGTCTCGATCTCCTGACCCCGTGATCCGCCCACCTCAGCCTCCCAAAGTGCTGGGATTACAGGTGTGAGCCACTGTGCCCAGCGACATGACATATTTAAAATGCTGAAGGAAAAAAATTTTTACCCTGGAATAGTATATCGAGCAAAAATATCTTTCAAACATGAAGGAGAAATAAAGACTTTCCCAGACAAACAAAAGCCTAAGGATTTCATGAACACCAGACCTGTCCTACAAGAAATGCTAAAGAGTTATTCAATCTGAAAGAAAGACATTAATGATCAGTAACAAATCATCTGAAAGTGCAACACTCACTGGTAATAGTAAGTGCACAAACACAGAGTACTATAACACAGTAACTGTGCGGTGTAAACTACTCTTATCTTGAATAGAAAGATTAAACAATGGGCCAATCAAAAATAATAACTTTTCAAGATATAGCCAGTACTATAAAATATAAAAGAAACAAGAAAAAGTTAAAAAGTGGGGGGGATGAAGTTAAGGCGTAGAGTTTTGTGTATTAGTTTTCCTTTGCCTGTTTGTTTATGCAAACAGTATTAAGTTGCTATCAGCTTAAAATAATGGGTTATAAGATAGTATTTGCAAGCCTCATGATAACCTCAAATCAAAAAAGATACTACAGATGCATAGAAAATAAAAAGCAAGACATTAAATCATACCACCAGAGAAAATCACCATCACTGAAAGAAAGATGGAAGGAAGGAAGGGAGGGAGGGAGGGAGGAAGGAAGGACCAAAAAACACCCAGAAAACACATTAAAAATGGCAGGAGTAAGTCCTTACTTATCAATAATAAGACTGAATGTAAATGGACTAAACTCTCCAATCAAAAGACATGGAGTAGCTGAATGAATTTAAAAAAAAAAAAAAGACCCAATAATCCATTGCCCACAAGAAACACACTTCCTCTATAAGCAAACACGTGCACTGAAAATAAAGGCATGAAAAAAAGATATCCCATGGCAATGGAATCCAAAAAAGAGCAGGAGTAGCTATATTTATATTAGACAAAATAGATGGCAAGACAAAAACTATAAGAGGTGACAAAAGTCATTATCATAAAGGAGTCAACTCAGCAAGAAGATATAACAAAAATTTTAAAGATATATGCAACCAAAACTGGAGCTCCCAGATAAATAAAGCAAATGCTATTAGAGATAAAGAGAGAGATATGCCCCAATACAGTAATGGTTGACAACTTCAGCACCCCACTGTCAGCATTGGACAGATCACCCAGACAGAAAAATCAACAAATAAACATTGGACTTAATCTACACTATAGACCACATGGACCTAATAGATATTTACAGAACATTTTATCCAGTGGTTGCAGAATATACGTTCTTTTCCTCAGCACATGATCTTTGTCCAGGACAGACCACATGTTAGACAAATAAGTCTTCAAACATTCAAAAAACTTGAAATGATATCAGGACCTTCTCTGACCAAAATGGATTAAAACTAGAAATAAATAAAAAGAGAAATTTTGGAAACTGTATAAACACACAGAAACTAAACAATACACTCCTGAATGACCAGTGGGTCAATGAAGAAATTAAGATTGAAACTGAAAAATCTCTTGAAATAAATGATAATGGAAATGCAACACACCAAAACCTATGTGATACCACAAATGCAGTACAAAGAGGGAGGTTTATAGCTATACGTGCATACATCAAAAAAGAAGAAAAACTTCCACTAAACAACCTAGTGATGCATCTTAAACAGCTAGAAAAGCACGAGCAAATCAAACCCAAAATTAATAGAAGAAAAGAAATAATAAAGATTAAAGCAGAAATAAATGAAGTTGGAATGAAATAAACAAAAAAGATCAATGAAACAAAAAGTTGGTTTTTTGAAAAGATAAATAAAATTGGCAAGCCTTTATCCTGACTATGAAAGAGAGAAGACCCAAATAAAATCAGAGATGAAAAAGGAGACATTACAATTGATACTGCAGAAATTCAAAGGATCTTTAGTAGTTACCGTGAACAACTATATGCCAATAAATTGGAAAATCTAGAAGAAATGGATAAGTTTCTAGACACATACAACCTACCAAGATTGAACCATAAAGAAATCCAAAACCTTAACAGACAATTCACAAGTCATAAGATTGAAGCCATAATAAAAAGTCCCTTAACAAGGAAAAGCCAGGACCCAATGGATTCATTGCTCTAGTCTATCAAACATTTAAAGAACTAATGCCAATCCTATTCAAAATATTATGAAAAATAGAGGAGGAGGGAATACTTCCAAACTTAATCTGTGAAGCTAGTATTACCCTGATAACAAAACCAAAGACACATCAAAAAAAATAAAATTACAAGTCAATATCTCTTATGAACGTTAATGCAGAAATCCACAACAAAATACTAGCAAGCTGAATTCAACAACATATTAAAGTGATCATTCATTATGATCAAGTGGGATTTATCCCTGGGATGCAAAGATGGTTTTACATATGCAAATCAATCAATGTGATACATTACATCAACAGAATGGACGAAAAAAATGATCATTTCAATTGATGCTGAAAAAAATTGACAATATTTAATATCCCTCATGATAAAAACTCCCAAAAAAACTGGGTATGGAAGGCATATACCTCCACATAACAAAAAGCCATTTACGACAGACCCATTGCTAGTATCATACTAAATGGGAAAAAACTGAAAGTCTTTCCTCTGAGATCTGGAACATGACAAGGATGCCCACTTTCACCACTGTTATTCAACATAGTACTGGAAATCCTAGCTAGAGCAATCAGACACAAAAAATAAATAAAGGGCATCCAAACTGGAAAGGAAAAATTCAAATTATCCTTGTTTGCAGATGATATAATCTTATGCTTGGGAAAAACCTAAAAATTCTACCAAAAAACTATTAGAACTGATAAACAAATTCAGTAAAATTGCAGGATACAAAATCAACATACAAAAATCAGTAGCATTTCTATATGCCAAGAGAAAATAAACTTAAAAAGAAATCAAGAAAGGAATCCCATTTACAATAGGTACAAATAAAATAAAATAAAATGCCAAAGAAGTGAAAGATCTCTACAATGAAAGCTATAAAACATTGATGCAAAAAAAGAAGACACACAAAAAAAGGAAAGATATTCTATGTTCATGGATTGGAAGAATCAATATTGTTTAAATGTCCATACTACACAAAGTAATTTATATATTTAATGCAATCCCTATGAAAATACCAATGACATTCTTCACATAAATAGAAAAAACAGTCCTAATATTTATACATAACCACAAAAGATCCAGAATAGCCAAAGCTATCCTAAGCAAAGAGAATAAAACTGGAGGAATCACATTACCTGACTTCAAACTATACTACAGAGCTATAGTAACCAAAACAGTACAGTGCTTGCATAAAAATAAGACACACGGATTAGTGGAACAGAATAGAGAACCCAGAGATATATTCATACATCTATAGTGAACTCCTTTTTTTTTTTTTTTTGAGACGGAGTTTTGCTCCTGTTGCCCGAGCTGGAGTGCACTGGCGCGATCTTGGCTCACTGTAACCTCTTGTCTCCCGGGTTCAAGCGATTCTCCTGCTTCAGCCTCCCAAGTAGCTGGGATTACAGGAACCCACCACCATGCCCAGCTAATTTTTGTATTTTCAGTAGAGACGGAGTTTCACCATGTTGGCCAGGCTTGTCTCAAGCTCCTGACCTCGTGATCCGCCTGCCTCGGCCTCCCAAAGTGCGGACATTACAGGCGTGAGCCACCGCGCCCGGCCCAGTGAACTCATATTTGACAAAGGTACTAAGAACACACATTGGGAAAGGACAGTCTTCAATAAATGATGCTGGAAATTAGATATCTATATGCAGAAGAATGAAACTATTTCCCTACCTCTCTCCATATACAAAAATCAAATCAGAGTGGATTAAAGACTTAAATGTAAGACCTAAAACTATGAAACTACTACAAGAAAACATTGGGGAAAACGTCTAAGACATTAGATTTGGCAAAGATTTCTTGAGCAATACTCCATAAGCACAAGCAACCAAAGCAAAAATGGACAAATGGGATCACATCACATTAAAAAGCTTCTGCCCAACAAAGTATACAATCAACAAAGTGAAGAGACAAACCCCAGAATGGAAGAAAATATTTTAAAATCACCCATCTGACAAGGAATTAATAACCAGAATATATAAAGAGCTCAAACAACTGTGTAGGAAAAAAATCTAATGATCCAATTAAAAATGGGCAAAAGATCTGAATAGTCATTGCTCAAAAGAACACATACAAATGGTAAACAAGTATATGAAAAGGGGCGCGACATCATTGATCATCAGAGAAATGCAAATCAAAACTACAATGAGATATCTCACCCGAGTTAAAATGGCTTTTATCAAAAACACAGGCAATAATGAATGCTGGCTACGTTGTGGAGAAAAGGGAAACCTCATATACTGTTCATGGGAGTGTAAAATAGTACAACCACAATAGAGAACAACTCAGAGGCTCCTCAAAAAACTAAAAATAGAGCTATTTTATGATCCAGCAATCCCACTCCTCAGTATATACCCAAAAGAAAAGAAATCAGCGTATTAAAGAGATATATGCACTCCCATGTTTTTGCAACACTGTTCACATTAGTCAAGATTTGGAAACAACCTAAGTGTCCATCAACAGATGAATGGATAAATAAAATGTGGTACATATTCACAATAGAACACTACTCCAGCTGTAAAAGAATGAGATCCTGTCATTTGCAACAACACAGATGGAACTGGAGGTCATTATGTTAAGTGAAATAAGCCAAACGCAGAAAGACAGACTTCACATGTTCTCACTTATTTGTGTGAGCTAAAAATTTAAATAATTTAACTCATGGAGATAGAAAGTAGAAAGTTGCTTACTAGAGGCTGGGGAGGGTGGGGAGGAACTAGGGAGAGTTCACGGGTACAAAAATATAGTTATATAGAATGAATAAGACGTAGTATTTCCTAGCACAACAGGGTGACTATGGTCAAAAATAATTTAATTGTACATTTTTTAATAACTGAAAGAGTGTAATTGGATTGTTTGTAACACGAAGAGTAAATGCTTGAGGGGATGGATATACCATTCACCCTTATTTGGTTATTACTCATTGCATGCCTGTATCAAAATATCTCATGTAACCCATAAATACATACACCTCCTGTACACCACCAAAAATTAAAAATAAAAATAATAAAGAAAAAAGAACTCAGCTCAACTAATACTTGAATGTGAGACCCTGAGCAGAGAACAAGGTTGAACCATGCCCAAACCTCTGAATTACAGAACTATAAGCTAATACATTTGTGTTGTTTTAAACCACTAAAGTTGTGGTAATTTGTAACAACAATAGAAAAGTAATATTAGTGCTTTATCTGAGTACTTGATGGTAAGCTATCTGAAAACCAAAGTTGTGTCTACTTCTGTATAATCTTTAGGTAACTTTGGAAATGAATGTTCCAGGTTGACCTCTCCAGTGAAAATACTTCCTGTGTTTCCTGAATTTCCCATTATACATAAAAGATATTAAATGAGTCCTGCTACTCATTACTTTTAGGACTGTGCTCTTTCTGGTTTCAGAGAGAGACACAGGTCAACATTTTCTAGAATAAAAGAGAAGAGGTCATTAGTGCAACCAAGTACCACATAAAAAAGAGGTAAAGTGCAAGGAATTGGAAGGTTTTGTGACGCTTTTATTTCTTCCCAATGATTGTTTTATTTGTTCATTCTGCCAGTTGTGACATTATATAGGAAGAACATCTAACAGAGTTTTCAAACGCTTCAGAATTAATTGGATGTAAGAGTCAGCCAAGTGGAAGTCAGCCAGCATCAAAAAGGGGAAGAGCATTGCAAACTAAAGGAATATTTTGTGAACTATCTAGGGAAAGAAGAGAGCAGGCTTTTTGTCCAGTGTTTCTGTATAACTCAAGCAACTCCAGCATAGGAGGAGAGGGGGCAAGTCCTGGGACATGAGAAATACACAGGATCCAGGAGACTTTGATTTTTCCTCTGGTTCTAAGACTACCTTTTACTGTGGGGAGCCCAGAGGGCTGTCATCCAAAGACCAATGGGGTATGTATTCTGGTACCAGATAAGAGCTAATAAGCTTGAGTTCCTTATGAATGGGTGGTTAGTGCAGAAGATTTCTTGGGCTTTTGATGGCTTGAGGAAAATGCCTTAGTTGGGTTCAAACAGCATTGAGCGAAACCACCAAAAACCACTCCCAAATGAAGCCCTTTCATGACTGCCTTCTGATCTTGGCACAATTTACAGGGAATAAATGGATTTGGGTTCCCAAGATCCTCCCAAAGTGCAAGAGTAGGAGTAAGTTCCAAGGTTCCCCAACCCTAGAAGAACAGGAACACGGAATAGAAGAGCCTTCTTTGTGTCCACTTCAATTACCCATTCATCCTATTGGATGAGGATATCAGGAGACTGTCTATAGATAGAAGACAAGTTAAAGTATGCTCACTCCCTCCATATAAATTCTTCTATTAGCCTGCCATGAATTTACCCAGCTGTGTGTAGTGGTCTCGGCATTTCCATTTTTCCTAAGGAAAATCTACAGTTTCACCAAAGAATAATTCTTATTTCTATGTTTACAGCAAGAGATAGCAATCATTCCTTCTTACAACAACTTGATTTTTTTTAGGGCAATTTAACTGCTCTTATCCCTCATAGAATAAAGCTGGCTTTTTCTGGGGATTCGATTTCTAAATCACGTTTTGTTCCTTGCCATGGTTATTGTGGAACAGGGCTGGGAAGGAGGGAGTTAAGGTGATTCGGGCAAAAACAAGGCAGAGGGTGGAAGAAAAAGAGGCTTTCTCTCCAGAGAGGTCTTTGACATGGAAATATGCCTCCTGAAGAGAATGGAAGGGGAGGAATCCTGCTGGTACAGGAGTTGAGGAAGGTGAGACCAAAAAACAAATGCCACATACCTCCTGAAAAACAAACAGTAAGGATGAAAGAATCAACTGTTGTGCTCATCAGCACCCCCTCAAAGGAGAGAGGAGGTGACAGGGCATGTGCTCTGCACCAAGTCCTTCAGAAAAGAGATTTGAGGCTACACTCTCAAATGACAGTCTCTCATACACAATTAGCACAGTGTAAAGCTTAGGTAAGTTGGATGTCTTACTTTTCACATTCAGCATGTGAATAAAAGGGGCCCTGAGAGGGGAAAAATAGACTTCTGTTATTTTATCAATGGTTAATCAGTGAAATTCTAGAGAGAGTTTCCCACACTTCGTTCCACCCCAGTTAGGATTTTCTCGCTTTGACCAGCACCTTGTCTCTCTCGTTCAAATTACACTGTGCCCTGCTGTTTCTTTCCTTCTTCAGAAGGCACCCAAATGTCAGTTGATGAACAAACACAGTCACCAGCCTGAGGTTTCCTCATCATCTCTTGTGTAACTGTTAACTGCTACTTTTGTTGTCAGTTTTAAAGTCAGCTTTATAAAGAGAAAGCTATCAGGGCAAGTGCACAGGTCACTGGTCATAGAAAGGCAAGGAGAGGGAGAGCTTGGAACCTGACCCAACACGGTGGCACTATTGATTGAAAGTGTGTAGGATAGAACAGGATACATACTGAGGACAGATTCTTCCAGCACCCCCACCCTCCACCCAACACTTTCAGGAAAGGGGATATTTCGCCAAGTGTTGGGAGTTCAGCCCATCTTTCTTTTCTTGCCAAAGGGATGTTGGCAGGAAGCTGGGGGAGGAGTGGTTTCTGCAGGAAGCTGATTGACACATGGAAATGTGGGGAGGAAGCCTCCTCAACCTCTTCTTTTCTGCACTGGTTCCCTCACCCACACGCCAGGATCCTTGTTAGGAAAGGAGGAGGCTGCTACTCCATGCTTTCTGTGCAAAAGAAGAAGAGGCTACAATAGAAAGAAAAAGGGAACAGGCACTGCATTATTTCCCAGAGATCTCTGTGGAAGCTGCATCACTTAGCTGCTGTCATGGGTTGATATACTTCTTATTATGAAAATTAAAAATGACTTTCATTGATAGAAAAATGATAAATGCACACACACCCACACACTCTCACACACACACACCCACACACACACACACACACACACACACACGGAGCAAACCTCACATTCTCTTCCCATCAGAGATGGCCCTGATGAGACTTGGGTAAGCCTCCCTGTAAGCACATGTGTGATGTTTATGGCTAATTTGGTTTGGCTCACAAGGAAAACTCTTACTGTACATGATGTTTACTATATGCTTTTTGTACTTAACAGCATTTCTTGAACAAATTTTCATGCCAGGAAATATTCATCGATATTTATTTTTAAAAGACTGCATGTGAGTTCATCTCTTTTTGATGCTGGATAACTTCTCCTCAGCAGGGTTGAGACAATGGCATCAAAGGCATGTCTTAAACACCATCATTGCTTTTGCCTCTGCTGTTGACTTACCAGAGTCAAAAGTCTATGAAGGGTGAGAACTAAGGCAGGTCTCTGCTCTTTCAGCCAGCCTAGTGTCTACTGCTGAAGAGAGGACCCTGAAGCAGGAAGGTCCAGGGTGCATCGAGAAAGAGGTAGCAAGCTATGAGCCACAAGAACACCCACATTCTGTTCTTCCCTTAACTGTGCTTTGGCTATTCACAGGTGGTCTTTGCCATCCAATTGACACTTACCTATGGTTTCTTTCCTAGGTCCTAGATTACTACTAAAGCCCAAAGTAGATCAAGGTAAATATTCTACAGTTAGCTGTTGACTACCGATGTCTGTTATCATAACCTTCACATTTTCAATGTGGTCTAGACCATAGATAAGTCCACATCAAACTCAGACTGCACAGGAAACAGCAAAGGAGAATTGCTTACCGCCCTTTGTTTTCCTCTTTGCCTTGACCCTAATAATGAGAGCTGCCTCTTTGTTTTCTCTTGTTCAGCCTCATTCTGCCTCATACCTTTCTCCCAAGGTCTCCAGGGAGGGAACTTAAAGGAACACACAGAGCAACTAACCAGAGGAGGCCCTCCCGGTGCCCTGGCTGCTTCTGAGTGACTTTTGGAGGGGAGCTCCCTCTGTTCTGTAGTGATGGTTTAAGTAGTGAGGGTAGAGCAGATGGAGGAAAGAAAATCCAGGCAGGGACTGGTGGAACTACGGTTCTAAATCTCAATTAATATGGCTTTTCCTGCCTCCCAAGGGTTAGGAAGGTTATATCTGCAAAATATATTTAAGTTATATTGCACAGTTATATCTGCAAAAAATATTTAAGTTACCATAGGTTAGGTGCTATGTAAGAAAGTAAAAACAAACAAGAAGTATACATATTTATTAGATAGATACATAGATAGATGATTGATAGATAGATATAGAGAGATGATAGATACTATAGATAAAACTCAAGTTACAACTAAGTCTGACTACATAGCTCAAATAGCCTTCTTAAATTTTCAAGCTCCTTTTTAAAACTAATATATATTGGGGCAACCTAATATATATCATCTCAAAGTCTGAGATACATTCCAGCAGAAATCACAAGAAATAAACAAAATGTAGTAAGTACTATGGTAACAACTTGATTTCTTGCTTTGCTTACTAAATGACAGAATTATGTTTAATAGGCAAATAGCTGAAAATAACTCCATAATAAATAATGACATAATTATACAGTAGAATAACTTTCAAACCCACTCCTTATTGTCTCTTGTTATCACTGCCTTACTAATATATTCTGGAGTGCTTACTCTTTGTTAGATGCAGATCTAATTTCTTTATACCTGTTGACTAATTTAATCCTTACAATTCTGTGAAATAACTCCCATTCCAATCCTTGATTTACAGAGGAGGAAGCTGAACCATGGAAAAATTAAGTAACTTCTCCCAAGGTTATGGCTCATCCGTGGCAAGTCGAGGTGTCTATTAATGCACAAGGTCATCCAGCTTCTATGGCTTCACTCGTAACCCCTATGCTTAACCCTAAGATCTGGCTCTTTCTTTTCTCTCCTCTTTTCTGATTGGTCTCCCAGGCTGCTAACTTCCCACTCCATCATTATTCAGCTGCCAATGCAATTATTTACATGCATAATAATTCACATTATCACCCCTATTGAAGTCCATCAATGATCGCCTTTTGCCTACAGAACAAAGTCCAATCTGCTTAATGTGGATCCCAGCGTGTCACATACTCTCATCTGAAATGTCCATTCAACTCCATTGTTCTTCCATCACTTTCTTTACAAATGTCTTCTGCATTTTCTTATCTCTATGCTTTTACATAACATTCCCTTCCTCAATCTTTCTCACTATTGAGAACCAAGATGAAATTTCAGGCTTCATGAAGCCTCTCTTAACCTCATAACAAGAAATCATTTCTCACTCCTCTGAGCTCCCCCTGTACTTTGTACTTCTTTTCTGACCCTTACTCCTTTTTTGGCCACCTCCAGTATGGCTTTTTATGTGTTTCTCTAGACTATAGCTCCTAAAAATCAAAGACCATGTCTTGTGCAACTTTAAACTCAATCATTCCTTACTCTCCTTGGTGTGCAGTAGTTGTTCAATAGGTGTTTGTTGAATTGCATTGAAAATCTGTTCTATTCTGTATTTGGATGAGAATATCATGTGTTTGCAAATTGTGTCTCTGTCAGCCCACGGAGAAGGGTGGGAGGAGGTTGCTGTGGGCATGTAGAAAGGAATATTCCCAAAGGTGCATGAGACCATGACTCAAAATATAAGGCCACCGGGTTATCACTCGTGGTCTCATATTTCTGCTATATGAGCGAGGAGGGCGCCTACAGTGCTGCAAGCACAGCTTTTTTCTCTAGCTCCTGTTTACTATTCCTTCCAATGGCCCCATCATGACTAGGCCTAACTGACTGCAACAGAAATGTCTCCCCATTCCATACAGTGCACATTGGTTGCTGGAGAAAAAGCAGGTTAGTTCATGGCCTATTAGTCCCTCTTCTCCTTCTCCCTGTACAAAACCCTCTTTGCTCCCACAGTGGTACTGTCTGCAAAGGTGGCAAGCAAAACATGATTAGAAGGAAATGAATACTCAGGTAAACATTAAAATTAAAAGAAAAGACAAAGAAAAAAGATATAAAGCATTAAAAATATTGGGCTAGGAAATGAAGAAACAAGAATTATACAAAGTGGTTTTTAAGAAGCAAAAATAAAGGGCCAGGGGCGGTGGCTCATGCCTGTAATCCCAGCACTTTGGGAGGCCGAGGTGGGCGGATCATCTGACGTTGGGAGTTCGAGACAAGCCTGACCAACATGGAGAAACCCCGTCTCTACTAAAAATACAAAATTAGCTGGGCTTGGTGGCACATGTCTGTAATCCCATCTACTCGGGAGGCTGAGACAGGAGAATTGCTTGAACCCAGGATGCAGAGATTGTGGTGAGCTGAGATCGTGCCATCGTACTCCAGCCTGGGTAACAAGAGCAAAACTCCATCTCAAAAATAAATAAATAAATAAGAATGGGACATAGCTCAGGGAGAAAAGAAGCCCATTTATTTTTCTTAGAGTAGCACTTCCAGCCTTTGCTATAATCAAGAGCACTACATCCATCCTTACTCCCTAAATCTGGCCTTCTCAGATACAGCTGTAATAAAAACTGATATCCGTCTCCCAAAGAGGTAAAACTCTTGCCTCCAAATGACAAAGCAACCTCAATGAAGACCATGATCTAACATTTAGATAACTCCCTACTTTATATTGCTTATTCATGGTCAACTTTGCATGGACATTATCCAGACTAATGAAAAGAATGGCATTGCTTGCATTAGGATGATAGACCTGGGTCTTACCCTTTTTTCACTCTCTCTCCACCAGTGTAACACATTCTGCCAACCATCACAAACGGTTGCTTCAAATATACACATATATGTTAGTTCAGTTGAATAACACTAAGATAATTATCACAGATAAAATGAAGGAAATCCTAGCTACAGCCTTCACATGTATGCAGTCATTTTGTCACAAGTTCAAAATGCCAACAACCCTTTCAGCAATTCTTTTTCATCACTTCAGTATTAGCTCAGGGAGTTTCTGGGTCCTTGTTCCAGATCCTGCAAACTAGTACATTCCATTTGGAGGCTTTTATCTCACTTTTTTCCTCCCTGATTTCAACCACCGTATGTTCCCTCTAGATCATCAACTTGATTAATCTTTCCTGAGCCTTGTTCCTAACAAACTGGTTTTCTCTGTACTCCTTCCTCTAGCCTTTGATACTAGGTACTTCTTAAAATATGTTCTTCTATGATGAATTAGCAAGTTCTAGTTCAAATCTAACCTAATGGGCTGGGCGCAGTGGCTCACACCTGTAATCACAGCACTTTGGGAGGCCGAGGCGGGCGGATCATGAGTTCAGGAGATCGAGACCATCCTGGCTAACACAGTGAAACCCCGTCTCTACTAAAAATACAAAAAAATTAGCCAGGCGTGGTGGCAGGCACCTGTAGTCCCAACTACTCGGGAGGCTGAGGCAGAAGAATGGCGTGAACCCGGGAGGCAGAGCTTCCAGTGAGCCAAGATGGCACCACTGCACTCCAGCCTGGGTGACAGAGCAAGACTCTGTCTCAAAAACAAAAGAAAAAAAAAAAAAAGAAATCTAACCAAATGAAATTCAGTTTTTAAAAATTAAAAATCTGGCCGAGTGCGGTGGCTCACACCTATAATCCCAGCACTTTGGGAGGCCGAGGCGGGTAGATCACTTGAAGTCAGGAATTCCAGATCAGCCTGGCCAACATGGTGAAACCCCATCTCTACTAAAAATACAAAAATTAGCTGAGCGTGGTGACACACGCCTGTAATCCCAGCTGCTCCAGAGGCTGAGGCAGGAGAATGTCTTGAACCTGGAAGGCGGAGATTGCACAATCATGCCACTGCACTCCAGCCTGAGCAACAGAGTGAGACTCCATCTCAAAAAAACAACAACAATAACAACAACAACAAAAAATATATATATATGATCTTGTAACTAGAAAGAAAAAATACAAATAATTGTACAAATACAAGATAGGGAAAATACCCTGTAGTTATACAAGTAAGGAATATTTCAGTGTTCTACTTGTTTGCATGTACATTGACAGGATACAATATAATGAGACTGAATTTTAAAATGTGTTCTTAGGCTCTACACACGAGAGGATCAAGAATAGATTATAGACCGGGCGCGGTGGCTCACGCTTGTAATCCCCAGCACTTTGGGAGGCCAAGGCAGGCGGATTACGAGGTCAGGAGATCTAGACTATCCTGGCTAACATGGTGAAACCCCGTCTCTACTAAAAATACAAAAAATTAGCCAGGTGTGGTGGCAGGCGCCTGTAGTCCCCGGTACTTGGGAGGCTGAGGCAGGAGAATGGCGTGAACCCGGGAAGCGGAGCTTGCAGTGAGCTGAAATCTCCCCACTGCACTCCAGCCTGGGCAACAGAGCGAGACTTGTCTTAAAAAAACAAAAAAAAGAATAGATTATAATGAAGAATGTTCTGCTTTCCTCTGTATTTCTCAGAATTTACCCAGAATTCTGATAGGTGTAGGAAACACATTTGAAAGACAAACTAGAAAATTTCCAGAGCAGAGCAGTAATGAATAAGAAAAAAACTGATAAACTTCTGTCCTGACTAAGATGATAAGGAATAGAGTTACCATCCCTACCTAAAATCAAACAAACAAACAAACAAAAACCTAAATAAAATATATGAAACAACAACTTTCTCTTTTTTTTTTTTTTTTTTTTTTTTGAGACGGAGTCTCTGTCTGTTGCCCAGGCTGGAGTGCAGTGGCGCAGTCTCGGCTCACTGCAAGCTCCGCCTCCCTGGTTCACGCCATTCTCCTGCCTCAGCCTCTCCGAGTAGCTGGGACTACAGGCTCCCGCCACCACACCCGGCTAATTTTTTGTATTTTTAGTAGAGACAGGGTTTCACCATGGTCTCGATCTCCTGACCTCGTGATCCGCCCGCCTCGGCCTCCCAGAGTGCTGGGATTACAAGCGTGAGCCACTGTGCCCGGCAGAAGCAACAACTTTCAAGACGTGAGACATCAGGCAAGAAAGACGTAATTCCTGCTAGACGGAAGACATGGCGGATTCTCTGATTACTCTGGGTTACTGTTTTGAGGGAGATGCTAGGTTGTGATTCAGGGAGGATAAAGCCAGCTGGAACGTGTGGATTCCCTGAGTTGAGGTAACAGAACTGAGAATCCAGTGAGACCAAGGCAGACAGAGTTCACAGAACAAAGTACTGGAGGGGAAAGTAATGAACAGAGAAGGCACTATGGAGGTCTCCAGAGGATCTCCTTCAAATACTCAGCAGAGTCTGATCAGCGTATACATGTGATGAGACTGCTTGATGTTGGAAAAAGAACCACCTAAAAGGATTAGAGAAAACAGAACCTAGTGCTCACACTGGGCTGGGAATAGTGCCTGTTCCCACAAGCCAGACTACAAAACCTTATAATTCACTGGGCATGGGTAAATTCAGAGGGTCTTGACTCAGTAGTAAGGAATAATTAGCCCAAGAGAAAACACTGTGCTAGTTATGACTAACATCTTAAAAGAAAGTCTAGAAAAATGCTGTCTGTTTTTAAGTTACTTAACTGCATCCCAGAAGAAAGCGCCAGAATATTTTTAGGAACACAAAAATATCTAGCACCCAACAAGTAAAATTCACAATGTCAAAGACTAGCAAAGATTATCAAAGATTAACAGGCATAAAATAAAGGAAAATAGGAAAAAAAATGAAAGGATTAACTGAAACAGGCCCAGAACTGAGAGAAATTGGAAATAACAAAATAGAACATTAAAACAGTCATTATAACTGCATTTAATAGACTTTTTAAAATTATGTGGAGGCATAATCAAACTTTGAGAGGGGAACATTATAATGTCTTTGATAAAAATACAATAGATGAGATTAATGACAAATTACATATTATAAAAAGAAAAGATTGGCAAACTTGTAGAAATAGCAATAGGCACTGTAAGAGAAGGCACAGAGGCTGGGCACAGTGGCTCATGTCTTAATCCCAGCACTTTGGGAGGCCGAGGCGGGTGGATCACCAGAGGTCAGAAGTTTAAGACCAGCCTGACCAACATAGTGAAACCCCATCTCTACTAAAAATACAAAATTAGCCAGGCTTGGTGGCACGTGCCTGTAATCTCAGCTACTCGGGAGGCTGAGGCGAGAGAATCACATGAACCCAGGAAGCAGAGGTTGCAGTGAGTCAAGATCGTGCCATTGCACTCCAGCCTGAGCAACAAGAGCAAAACTCCATCTCAAAAAAAAAAAAAAAAGGCCAGGCGCAGTGGCTCATGCCTGTAATCCCAGCACTTTGGGAGGCCGAGGCTGGCAGATCACAAGGTCAGGAGATCAAAACCATCCTGGCTAACACGGTGAAGTCCCATCTCTACTAAAAATACAAAAAATTGGCCAGCCATGGTGGTGGGTGCCTGTATTCCCAGCTACTCAGGAGGCTGAGGCAGGAGAATGGTGTGAACCTGGGAGGCGGAGCTTGCAGAGATCGCGCCACTGCCCTCCAGCCTGGGTGACAGAGCAAGACTCCGTCTCAAAAAAAAAAAAAAAAAAAAAAAGGCACAGAGAGAAAAACAAAAGGAGCATCGGTGAGCTGTGCAGCAATTTCAGGTAGCCTAGCTTACATGTAATTGAAGTCCTCGAATCAGAGAGTAAAAAAAAAAAATTGAAGAAATTAAAACTGAAAATATTTCAAACTTGATAAGAGCAATAAACACACAGATTCAAAACACATACAAAAATCTTCAACAAAATAGTAGGTAACCAAATCCATCAGCATATCAAAAAGATAATCCGCCATGATCAAGGGGGTTTTATACCAGGGATGCAGGGATGGTTTAACATATAGAAGTCAGTAAATGTGATATACCACATAAACAGAATTAAAAACAAAAATCACATGATTATCTCAATAGATGCAGAAAAAGCATTTGATAAAATCCAGCAACCTTTGTGATCAAAACCCTCAGCAAAATTGGCATAGAAGGGACATACCTTAAGGTAATAAAAGTCACCTACAACAAACCCAGAGCCATCATTACACTGAAGGGGGAAACGATGAAAGCATTTCTCCTGAGAAATGGAACAAGACAAGGATGCCCACTTTCACCACTTCTACTCAACATAGTACTAGAAGTCCTACCCAGAGCAATCAGACAAAAGAAAGAAATAAAGGACATCCAAATCAGTAAAGAGGAAGTCAAACTGTTGCTGTTTGCTGATGATATGATCATATACCTAGAAAACCCTAAAGACAGGAGGCTGAGGCAGGACAATCGCTTGAACCCAGGAGGCGGAGGTCGCAGTGAGCCGAGATCGCGCCACTGCACTCCAGCCTGGAGACAGAGCAAGACTCCAGCAAAAGAAAGAAAAAGAAAGAAAGAGAGAGAGAAAGAGAGAAAGAGAAGGGAAAGGGAAATGGAAAGGGAAAGGGAAAGGAAAGGCAACTCTAAAGACTCATCCAAAAAACTCCTAGAACTGGTAAACGAATTCAGCAAAGTTTCAGAATACAAAATTAATGTACAAATCAGTAGCTCTGCTATACACCAACAGCAACCAAGCTGAGAATCAAATCAAGAACTCAATCCCTTTCACAATAGCTGCAAAAAATAAAATAGAATACTTAGGAAAATACCTAACCAAGGAGGTGAAAGATCTCTACAAGGAAAACTACAAAACACTGCTGAAAGAAATCATAGGCACAAACAAATGGAAATACATCCCATGCTCTTGGACGGGTAGAATCAATATTGTGAAAATGACCATACTGCCAAAAACAATCTACAAATTCAATACAATTCCCTTCAAAATACCATTATCATTCTTCACAGAAATAGAAAAAAAATCCTAAAATTCATATGTAACCAAAAAAGAGCCCATATAGCCAAAGCAAGACTAAACAAAAAGAACAAATCTGGAGGCATCACATTACCCGATTTCAAACTACTATAAGGCCATAATCACCAAAACAGCGTGGTACTGTTATAAAAATAGGCACACAGATCAATGGAACAGAATAGAGAACCCAGAAATAAATATTTACGGCTAACTGAGCTTCAACAAGGCAAACAAAAACATAAAGTGGGGAAAGGTCACCCTATTCAACAAATGGTGCTGGGATAATTGGCTAGCCATATGTAGAAGAATGAAACCGGATCCTCATCTCTTACCTTATACAAAAATCAACTCAGGATGGATCAAAGACTTAAATCTAGGACCTGAAACCATAAAGATTCTAGAAGATAACATCGGAAAACCCTCCTAGACGTTGGCTTAGGTAAAGTCTTCATGACCAACAACCCAAAAGGAAATGCAACAAAAACAAAGATAAATAGGTGGGACTTAATTAAACTAAAAAGCTTCTGCACAGCAAAAGAAATAATCAGCAGAGTTAACAGACAACCCACAGAGTGGGAGAAAATCTTCACAATCTGTACATCTGACAAAAGACTAATATCCAGAATCTACAAAGAACTCAAAGAAATCAGCAAGAAAAAAAAAACAGACAATCCCATCAAAAAGTGGGCTGACATAAACAGACAATTCTCAAAAGAAGATATACAAATGGTCAACAAGTATTAATATATGGAAAAATGCTCAACATCACTAATTATCAGGGAAATGCAAATCAAAACCACAATGCAATACCACCTCACTCCCTTAAGAATGACCATAATCAAAAAATCAAAAAATAATAGATGTTGGCATGGACGTGGTGAAAAGGAAACAGTTTGACACTGTTGGTGGGAACATAAACTAGTACAACCACTATGGAAAACAGTGTGGAGATTCCTTAAAGAACTAAAAGTAGATCTACCATTTGATCCAGTAATCCCACTACTATATGTCTACCCAGAGGAAAAGAAGTCATTATACAAAAAAGATACTTGCTCACGCATGTTTATAGCAGCACAATTTGCAATTGCAAAAAATGTGGAACCAGCCCAAATGCCCATCAATGAGTATTTAAAGAAAATGTGGTATATAGAGAGATAGAGATAGAAATATACCATGGTATACTACTCAGCCATAAAAAGGAACGAAATAATGGCATTCACAGCAACTTGGATGGAATTGGAGACTATTATTCTAAATGAAGTAACTTGGGAATGGAAAACCAAACATCGTATGTTCTCACTCACATGTGGGTGCTAAGCTATGAGGACCCAAAGGCATAAGAATGATACATTGGACTTTAAGGTCTCAGGGGAAAAAATGAGGGGTGGCAAGGGATAAAAGACTATACATTGGGTACCGTGTACACTGCTTGGGTGATGGGTGCACCAATATTTCAGACATCATCACTAAAGAATTTATTCATGTAACCAAACACCACCCGTTCCCTCAAAACTTATTAAAAAATAAAAAATAAAATAAATATAAATAAATAAAACATAGGAAACCAAACCTAACACAACTGTAAAAAGAAATGCACAAATCCACAACTATAGTTGGAGATTAAAATTCACCTCTCTCAATATTTGATAGAACAAGTAGACAGAAAATTATCTAAAACATGGAATACTTGAACAATACGATCAACTAAGTTGACCTAATTGACATTTATAGAAGAATCCACCCAACAACAGTAGAATACACATTCTTCTCATGTGCATGTGAAATATTCATGTGTGTGTGAAACATAGACCATATTCTGGGACATAAAACCAGTCTAAATAAATTTAAAAGAATTTAGGTCATAGAAAGTCTATTCTGTGACTACAGAGGAATAAAATTTTTAAAATGAATAACATAGAAATCTCTAGAAACCAAACAACACATATCTATATAACCCAAATGTTAAAGAATTCAAAAGGTAAATTGGCTCTGGTTGGAGTCACAGGGATGCTAAGACCACTGCCTGGGCCTTCGCTGACCATGCTGTCCCAGATGGCACATTCTGCCACCACCATGGTGGCCCCCTCTCTGAAGAATACAGCCTTCATAGGTCCAGGGATATTGCAGGCAACAAAGACCTTTCACACAGGGCAGCCACACCTTGCCCTTCTACCACCTCTTCCTGAATATGGAGGGAAAGTTCATTTGGGGCTAATCCCTGAGGAATTCTTCCAGTTTCTTTATCCTAAAACCGGTGTAACAGGACCCTATGTGCTCAGAACTGGGCTTATCTTGTATGGTTTATCCAAAGAAATATATTACCCCAGAGACCTTCTCTACCACATCGATAGTATGGTTACTTGTCTAAATAATTTTGAAATATGGTGCCTCTATTGGAGATTTTGCTGAAAAATTCAATGAGCAAAAAATTGCCCAACTAGAAGAGGTGAAGCAGGCTTCTATCAGACAAATCCAGGATGCAACTGATTTGGAGAAGTCACAGCAGGCACTCGTCCAGAAGCACCATTACCTTTTTGATGTGCAGAAAAACAACATTGCTATGGCTTTGGAGGTTACTGGGAACAACTGCATAGACTATATAAGGAAGTAAAGAATCACCTGGACTATCATATAACTGTGCAGAACATGATGCTTCGAAAGAAACAAGAACACATGATAAATTGGGTGGAGAAGCACGTGGTGCAGAGCATCTCTGCACAGCAGGAAAAGAAGACAATTGCCAAGTGCATTGCCAACCTAAAGCAGCTGGCAAAGAAGGCTCAAGCACAGCCAGTTATGTAAATGTATCTATCCCAATTGAGACAACTAGAAACAGTTGATTGACTAAATGGAAACCAGTCTATGTGGCAAAATCTTTCTGTATTGTAGTATTTTTGTATCCTGTATTCTGTATTTTTAGGAGACGTAAACTATAACTTCAGTAGAAGTTTCCTCTCCTAAAAATGAAAAGTTTGTTTCATATAGTGAGAGAACTAAATCTATTGGCCAGTCAGATGGCTCTCATCCTTCTTACTCTGCATTTCAGTTGTTCCGTGATCACTTTTGAATAAGCGTTTGCCTTTATTAAAACTTGCTGCCTGACTCAAGATTACCAAGTTATAATTTAAACTTGTAATTAATTATACCATCTTGCAATATAGTGATAATTGAATGAAAAAATGGCAAGTTGAATTGGAAAGTATTTTAAACTGAATGAAAATGAGACAGCAACATACCTAAATTCGTAGAATACCACAAAAATCATTTTAAATGGGGAGACTTACAGCACTACATGACTGTATTAGAAAATAAGGTCTCAAATCAATGAACTCAGCTTCAACTATGAGAAAAGAGAACAGGGCTTGGCAAACTACAGCCCTTGGATCAAACCAAGATCACTGCTCATTTTTAGAGATAAAATTTTATTGGCACAGTCTTGCACATTCTTTTACATCCTAGAGGGGCATACACACTTCAGTGGCAGAGTTGAGTGGTTGTACAAAGACTGTATGGCTCACAAAGCTAAAATATTGCCATGTCATCCTCTGCATAAGAAGTTTACTCACCCCTGAACTGGAAAAAGAAGTGCAAATTAAACCCAAAAACTATGGAAGAAACTAAATAAGGATTACAACAGAGTTCAGTGTAATTTAGAAAATACAGAATGAATACAGAAAAGCTTTGGTTCATTGAGAAAAATATATGAAAGTGATACTAATCAGAAAAACAGAAATTATCAATATGAGAAATGATAGAGACCTCCCTACAGAAACTACATATAATAAAAGAAAAATATGGGCCAGGTGCAGTGGCTCATGCCTGTAATCCCAGCACTTTGGGAGGCCGAAGCAGGCGGATCACGAGGTGAAGAGATCGAGACCATCCTGGCCAACATGGTGAAACTCTACTAAAAATACAAAAATTAGCTGGGCATGCTGGTGTACACCTGTAGTCCCAGCTACTCGGGAGGTTGAGGCAGGAGAATAGCTTGAACCTGGGAGGCAGAAGTTGCAGTGAGCCAAGATTATGCCATTGCACTCCAGCCTGGTTAACAGAGCGAGACTTCGTCTCCAAAAAACAAACAAACAAATAATAAATGGAAAATATGAAAATAATGTGAACTTCCTGCTAATAAATTCAACAACTTAGATGGAATAAACAAATTTCTCCAAAGACATAAATGACCAAAACTCACTGAACTAAGTAATCTGAACAATTCTATATTTATTAAAGAAAATCAATGTGTAACTAAAAAATCTTCTCACAAAGAAAATCCCATGCGAACATGTCTTTCCAAAATTTAAGGAAGAAATAATATGTATTGTTACATGAACTCTTCCAAAAAAATTGAAGAGTTTGAATTCTCCCCATCTCAACGTATAAAGTTACCATTACCTTGATACCAAAACCAGGCAAAGACATTAACACAAGAAAATCCTATACCAATATCCCTCATGAATAAAAATGCAATTTTTTTAATTTGACAAATCAAATCCAACAATACATAAAAATGATAATACATCATGAAAGAGTGGGATTTATCTCATGAAAACAGTGTTGGTAAACAATTTTGGCTTAGCATTTGAAAATCAATCAACTTAATTTATCTTATTAATACACTAAAAAATAAAATCCATGTGATTATCACAGTAGAAGCATAAAAAGCATTTGACAAAATCCAACATAAATTTCTGATAAAAACTCTCAGCAAAATAGGAATATAAGAAAACTTTATCAACTTCATAAAAGACATGATGAAAAACTACAGCTAACATGGTACTTAATAATGAAAGATTGGATATTTTCCCCTTAAGACCAGAAAAAATGCAAAGATATCTGAACTTATATCTAGTTAACATTGTAGTGAAGGTTCCAGCTAGTGAAATAGGGAGAGAAAAAGGAATAAAAGGTATCCAGATTTGAATAGAAGAAGTAAAACTCTATTGTGAAACAACATTGTGCAAAAATAACCCAGGAAACCTACAAAAAACCCTGCTAGACCTAATAGTGAATTTATCAAGTGTCTTTAGTTTGTTCAGCATGCTGTAACAAAATACCATAAACTAGGTAGCTTATAAACAATAGAAATTTATTTCTCACAGATCTGGATGTTGGGAAGTCCAAGATCAAGGAACCAACAGATTCTTGCAGAAATATATGTAACCAAGCTAAATCCATGATCTCTGTTGTCCAGTGTGAGATTGGTGCAGTAATCAGGGTACAGTCTAGCTAACAAAAAGTAACATAAGAATAGTTCAATTTCCTCCCTTGAGTTTTCTGAATGCCATGAATTGTATAGTCTCCAGCGAGGCTTCTCAAAATTTCCATTTTCCTTCCAACACTTTTGTCATACTATGTTGGTTTTGGGCCACATTTTACGGAAATGTCTTCCCCTGGCCCATCTGCTTGTTATCCTTTTTCTTGTCATTCCTGATTCTGCACCACAAAAGGCTAAGCAAATAGTCTGGCAACAGCAGATCTGTCCATGGGAGTCAAAGAAAGGGGTAAGTCTGAGTGGGCAACACTAGAATTCTTTGACCAATTCAAGGATGAGGAAAACCTGGGAACATTCATGCATTGAAAGGAAGAACACTGATGTGCTTAAAAGCACAGGCTCTAGAGCTAGAATTCTAGGATCCTGTGTCAGGCTCCGTTATTTACCAGCTGTGCAACATTGATAAGTTTATCTAACCTTTCCGAGCTTCATTTGTCTTATCTGTAAAATGGAGATAATAATCATAACTTCCTAAGATGACTCTTTGAGCATTAAACGATTTAATACATGTGAGGTACTTAGAATTACACCTGGCACATATGAGGCTCTCTAAGCTAGTACTTAATTGCTATTCATATGTATAGTAATAACTTCGACCTTTTCAAACATAGGTACTTTTTGAGACCCAAAATGGAATGGGCAGTCTCAAGAGATAGTGATCTCCCTATTTCTAGAAGTGATCAGACTGAGACTAGAGGAATGCTCCGTCGAGAAAGTACACATCACATTCATTAATTTGATACTGATTGGACCAGGACTGCATAGAGTGCCTTTCATATATAAGGGTCTATATTTCTATGCATCTTTTCTGCCTTGGTTATTTTCTTCCTGTTTCCACCATTCATCCACCCCAGATCAGAGAATTTGAATTCTCTTGATCCTAGGCATTTTTTTTTCTTTCGCTTGAAGGTGTTTTGTAAAAAAGCTTTCTTTCAGATAACAAAACTGACAATTCACAAAATAGGGAAATAAAAATATGTTAACCTCACAGGAAATCAAATATTTGATAATACAAAGAATGTCCCTGCCTTGTGTACACACAAGATTGTAAGCACTGAGAATTTTGTAAAAAATATATAATGTTTTTAGCCAACTGACACCCACACAAAACAAGTCTTTCTGCAAGATGGATAAAACAGAAAAACTAATTCGAAGTTAATATTTTCTAAGTAGAGAATTTACAGGTATTCCAGTATAAAATATGTTTCTCTGTTTTCTTCTTTTTCTACTTCTTTTGCATTCAGGGAAATTCTAATAAACAGTTCAGCTTTTTATCCTGGTGGTCAAAGGAAAATGTATTTTCTAATCAAAGGAAAATCAATGACAATTATCAGAGTTTGTTCCCACATCTAACCTTATCTCCTTTACTCTACCTCCCCAAATGGTGGGGTATTCTTTCAGTTAAAGGCCACCACCACCTTCTTTGAGAACTTGCCCCCCTCTTCCTATACCTTTAACCTTCCTCTCCTTTCTGACTTTCCCACTTCAACCTGCAAATATTCCCACATGCTTCACATTCACTACAAACCCTCCTTTGACCTTGGATCCACCTCCTGCTACCAACCAGTCTATCACTTCTGCATCTCTATTCATACAGAATATCTCTCTCCTCTTCCCTTTCACTCTGCAGACATTTACTCCTCCTTTTAGAATCATTCCATAGTTGTAACACCATCCATCTCCCACCCCCCAATAAGAGTAGTAAACATCCCTCATTGCCTCACAGAATTACCCCAAATACCCTATTGGTGTTATCAGTTTACCTCAACAGCCTTGAGAGTAGACCTAGGAGGCTTGGCCCACAAAGAAAGAGATATACATTGATTCCTTAGGGAATAAATGAATGCACCAGTTCTAGACAAACGCATATGAAAAAGAACTAACATGATTATGTGTTATAACTTTGATAGGTACATTTTGTTGTTGGAACTTAAAATTTTTCAGATGAATAAGGCCAAGTCAGTAATCTCTTTGGCCCTGAATTCTGTGTAGGCAAAAATGTGTAAACTCCCACATGGAAATACTAGCCATAGTCTCGGTGCCCTCCAATCAGTAATACAATTGATAACACATATTTTTCCCTGGGCCATTTGGTCTAATCTTTCTATGATCTACATAACTTCTCTTGACTTTTTCCTTCTAGAGTCTATACTCTAGATATTCCATACACAGACCAGCACACTGCCATGGGCATCCCTGGACTGTCACTTAGTCTTTCTATCTATGCGTACTGTTTTACCCACTGTCATAAAACTTGAGACACAGAACAATCTGGAGAGGTAAGCTCTGTTTATCCAAGATCACATATTTTGGTGATTTTTTTTTAGTTGGGGATGTTTTGGAAGTTTAAAATTTTTTATTTTGTATATCTTATTTATTTGTTTGTTTGTTTATTTGGAGTGCAGTGGCGCCATCTCGGCTCACTGCAACCTCTGCCTCCTAAGTTCAAGCAATTCCCCTGCCTTAGCCTCTTGAGTAACTGGTGCACACCACCATGCCCGGCTAATTTTTTTTATTTTAGTAGAGACGGGGTTTCACTATATTGGCCAGGATGGTTTTGATCTCCTGACCTCGTTATCCACCCGCCTTGGCCTCCCAAAGTGCTGGGATTACAGGTGTAAGCCACTGTGCCCGGCCTGTATATCTTATTTTTTTAAGCCACCCTTCATTGAGACTTATTGTGGGATAGAACTATAACATGAGCTTGGCTTACATTTTCTCATTCAGACTTTACCACAATCCTATCAAGTTCACACTATGATTATAAATTTCATCCCGATTTTACAATTGAGAAAACTGAGGTATAGGGAAATTAAGAAAATTAATCTAAACCACATAGCTGGTAAGGTCTTGAGTCAGAAAAGCTGTTTCCAAAGCAGACACTCTTAACCAATACTCTACAATGTCTCATGGAAAATCCGAGAATAGATATTCAGAGGAAAAACTGATGATAGATACTCAAGTGTGTATTTAAAAAGAGAATGAGGCCTGGGAATATATTTCCTTATTATTTATAGAGTGTGTAAGTTTTTAAAAATGTAGAATAATAACATAGGGAACAGAAGAAAAAAAAATACCCTAAAGATTTCTAAAAGAACATTTTGACCGAAAGAGACTCTTCTAAGCAAGTAGTTCACTCCTGGGCCATTAGTCATGGATTTAGATTTTCTTTTGAGCTATTGATTAGCAAGTGAAATGCAATTTACAGATTTTGTTAATCATTGTTCTCTTGGTGAGCAAATTTTTCAATCTGTTTTAAAAACAGTCAAGTAATAGAACTAAAAAACCCCAAGCCAAGTTGGATGGGAGAGAAGAGTACTCAAACATTTGCACTGACATCATTGTTTACCTAGTAGAGACCCTCCTAACATTCTAGGAAGAATAACTCCTTCAGGAAGGGTTTCTGTTCTCAGAAAAACATTCCACAAACCTTTATAATTAAGAAGGAAATGCAAGGCCCAAGAGACTTTTCCTTATCAGCAAAGTCATCCTAAATGTATATAAATTTATTCTCTAAAATAATCAAGAAAGAGGATATTTTAAATATAAATAAATGAAGGATTTTTTGTTTCCTATTACATGAATCCATCTCCATCCTGTCTTTGAGTTAATCATCATCAAATTGCACTAAATCAGAGATGGCAGGGGCTGCGCCTGGCTGGATACCAGTGTTTCTCACTGTTTGGTTATACTGGAAATGTCTTTGGAATGAGCTTAATCTGAAAGATTTTTGACCAGTAATTCTCTTAGAGTTCTAAACAGCAGAGATTTTTTTGGTGGGGAGAGTAGGGTGGGGAGATGAAGGGATCTCTGTGTGTGATACATATTTTCTTCTTAAATCAAAAATAAGATGGTATCAAGAATTTCTCTCCAATTTTCTCTGTCTCTCTCATGCGCGCGCGCGCACACACACACACACACACACACACACACACACACACACTCCCTCCTCCCATCACAACACTTCTGCTGTTGGGAAGTCTAAGAGAATTGGGAAAAGGAGGAAGGAGTGGTGAGGGGAGGGAGACATTTACTTTCTGCACTGTTTGCTTTTTTAACCATGTTTATGTGATTCTTTTGGGGTAAAATAATAACTTTTTTGAACCCTGAACAAAATGAAAAGGCAAAAAGACTCACAGCTACACAGTCAGCTGTTGTAATAAAGAAGGTAGAAGGGAAGTACAAGCAAAATATTCCAGGTTGGCAGTGTCATCTGTATTATTCTTTGGCTGAAAGGCGAAGTTTCTCCTGAGGGTTTAGGTTGTTTGCCCAACTAAGGGGTGGGGTGAGGGATAAGGAAGGCAGATTTGCGTCTGTAGCTGATTGGCAGTTTCTGTGAGGAATTATCCACTCCAATAAATTTTGTTATTTCTGCAGTTTCTTTCTCAGAGTTGATGGTACTCTTTACTCTTGGGTGGGGGGTGGTGTGGGGAATGGGATGTTGTTTCTGGTGACTGCTGGGAGAAGAGAGTAGGGGGTAGCTGTTTGAGAGACTGGAAAGGTTCTGGGAGAATGGAATGTTGTTGTTCCTTCATTTTTGAAACCACTCTTCTTTTTGATCGTGTTTGTACTTTAAAATTTCACACTGTGGTCAAACTAGGCAAGGTATAATTTAACATGTCCCCTATAAACACTGGACAACTGCACTTGCCTGTATGCACACAGGCACACAATTTTTATATAGACATTTGTGGGGTAAAAAATCACATTTTAATTAACAACCAGAACATGAAAAGGCAAATATTTTAAATGCCACCTATTTTTTTTTTTTGCTTTTCCTACAGTTTTTCTATTTAATGGAGATAACATATAAACCCAAGTGCTGTCTTTCTCTCCTTCTCAACTATAATTTAGAATCACACTGAAGAAGAAAGTTGTAAATAAGACAGTTAAAATTTATATTTCACATCAAGCATTCAACTGTAATGTAAAGAAAAGCAAACTTTAAGTTTACTGAAAAGGAATATTCCAGCAATTACCAAAAGATTCCACAGCTGTTAAACTAGAGAAACTATTTTTTCTTTCTTGGATTCCAACTCATCATCGCTCACAATTACCTCATAACTAATCAAAGCTTTTATGAAAACGTTAGTAGCCAAAAGAGCCACTTTGATTGCCTTCATTCCATTGACACACTATTTACAGGCGTGTTTATTGCCACTAATAACTTTCTTTTTTAATTTTAAAATTTGTTCACTTGAAATCTGCTTTAAAAACAACAATAAAATATATTCTAAAATATTCACATAGTATTTAGATAGAACATCAATTTTCTAGGGCATTTCTTTACAACATGTAAGGAAAATGTACTCAGGGAAAGGGATGCAGTTCTTGATCTTGAAGACGGCAGCATCAAGTTTTCTTCGAGCATCTTCTTCTTTGAGGACGCACTGCTTGGAAGAGCTATTATAAGAATATATGGACCAGGCGCGGTGGCTCACGCCCGTAATCCCAGCACTTTGGGCAGCTGAGGCAGGCGGGTCACTAGGTGAAGAGATTGAGACCATCCTGGCTAACATGATGAAACCCCATCTCTACTAAAAATACAAAAATTACCTGGGCATGGTGGTGTGCACCTGTAGTCCCAGATACTGCAGAGGCTGAGGCAGGAGAATTGCTTGAACCTGGGAGGTGGAGGTTGCAGTGAGCCGAGATCGTGCCACTATACTCTAGCCTGGTGACAGAGTGAGACTCCATCTCAAAAAAAAAAAAAAGAATGTGTGTATGTGACTTATAGACATCTATGATAAATAGCCATGCCTAAATTAGACTGTGTCCGTCCATGCTTTCATACATTCACCAAGTATTTGACCAAGACTTTATGCTGTTTTGCTAATACAACCATGTATCAAACATAAACACTACTCTTAATTTGCACGCAATCTAATAAGAACTTTAAAAAATAGTGTTTCTTGGCTAGGCGCGGTGGTTCATGCCTGTAATCCCAGCACTTTGGGAGGCTGAGATGGGTGGATCATTTGAGGTCAGGAGTTCGAGACCAGCCTGGCCAACATGATGAAACCCCGCCTCTACTAAAAATTCAAAAATTAGCTGGGCGTTGTGGCGGGCGCCTGTTGTCCCAGCTACTTGGGAGGCTGGGGCAGGAGAATCGCTTGAACTTGGGAGGTGGATGTTGCAGTGAGCCAAGATCACACCACTCTACTCCAGCCTGAACGACAGAGCAAGACTCTGTCTCAAAAAAAAAAAAACAATAAACAAACAAAAAAAAACAGAATAGTGTTTCTTGCCACTAGATCCTAGGCCTTTGCATCAGTCGGCTGTTAGCACAATGCTGCATAACAACAACAAAACCTTGACATTTTAGTGGTTTGCAAAAGTAAGCATTTATCTCTTGCTCAATATCTGTGGATCGGGTTCAGCTTATGTAGGCTTGAGTCAGCTGGACTTGGCTCCAAACTTTGAATTGGGTCCAAACGTGCTAATTCCTCTATAAACCAGTGGCTATCCAAGGCATGTTCTTTATGAAGCAAAAGGAAAGAGCACAAAAGGGAAAGTTTCACTGCACAATTCAAACATCTGCTCCTGTCACCTCTGCTGACATCTCACTGGCCTAAACAAATCACATGGCCAAGGCCAGCACCAATGGGACAGGGAAGTATACTCCATAGGAAATAATAGCCATAATAAAGACAGAAGAGAGTGAATACTTGCTGGACAAAATCCAATCTCCCCAAAATCCTCTTCTCTTTTCATATCATTCTTTCTCTAAGAGATCTCATCAAATCCAGAGATTTCCTTCCTATCTATGTATAGATAATTCGCTAATTTATATCTCCAGCTGAGAACTCTCTTCTCAGTTCTAAACCAAGTTTTAAAATCAAGAAACTACTTGATAATTGTACTGGGATATCTCAAAGATACTCCAAAGTTAATATGTCTTAAATAAAAATCATGCTCACCCCCACCATCTATCATAGACCAAAGTGGTATTCTCCTGGTATTCTCCATGTCAGTGAGTACCACATTGTCTATGCAAACCAGAAATCTAAGAATCTATACTATTCCCCCTCCTTCAACCTTCAAATCCAATTGATTGCCAAGACCTATTTTACCTTCTTTTCTCTTCATCTTTATCAGCATCCTACTCTACCCTACCAGCATCTCACACCTGATATCACTTAATATCTATTAACCAGTGGTTAATATCTATTAACCACTTTCATACTGGTCCTATTTAATTGGTTTTCCATTTAGAGTATCATTTTTTTGAAAGGCAAATCTAATCATGTCACCATTCCTGCTTAACTCTCTTTAACGGTTTGGTGGTTTTTAAATATGCCCCAAATTATTTGAAGTTACTTCTTTTTTTTTTTTTTTTTTTTTTTTTTGAGATGGAGTCTCGCTCTGTCGCCCAGGCTGGAGTGCAGTGGTGCGATCTCGGCTCACTGCAAGCTCCGCCTCCCGGGTTCACGCCATTCTCCTGCCTCAGCCTCCCGAGTAGCTGGGACTACAGGCGCCCGCTACCACGCCCGGCTAATTTTTTGTATTTTTAGTAGAGACGGGGTTTCACCGTGTTAGCCAGGATGGTCTCGATCTCCTGACCTCGTGATCCGCCCGCCTCGGCCTCCCAAAGTGCTGGGATTACAGGCGTGAGCCACCGCGCCCGGCCGATGTTACTTCTTTTAAAAGTGGAGCCTAGTTCTCCTCTCTTTAATAAAATGTGGAAAGGAATTAGCTACTTTTTTTTTTTTTTTGAGATGAAGTCTCCCTCTTGTTGCCCAGGCTGGAGTGCAATGGCATGATCTTGGCTCGCTGCAACCTCCACCTCCCAGGTTCAAGTGATTCTCCTGCCTCAGCCTCCCAAGTAGCTGGGATTACAGGCATGCGCCACCACGCCTGGCTAATTTTCGTATTTTTAGTAGAGATGGGGTTTCCACCATGTTGGCCAGGCTGGTCTCAAACTCCTGACCTCAGGTGATCTGCCCAACTCAGCCTCCCAAAGTGCTGGGATTACAGGTGTGAGCCACCACGCCCGGCCCTAGTTACTTATTTTTAACAAATAGATGTGATGGAAGTGCAATGTGACTTCTGAGGCTAAGTTTTTAAAAATATACCTTTGCCACTCTCTCTCTCTCTTTCTCCCTCTCTCTGTCTCTGTCTCTCTTTCTCTGTCTCTCTCTTTCTCTCTCTCTCATTACTTACTTTCAGAGAAGACAGCTACCATGGCATGGAAATTCAAGCAGCCTTATGGAGAAGGAGCTCAAGCTTCTCACCAACAGTCAAAACTAATTTTCCAATGACGTGAGCCACCTTATAAGCACATCCGTCGCCCTAGTCAAGACTTCAGATGACTTCAGCCCTGTAAGATATCTTGTCAGCAGCTTTCTGAGAGACCTAAAGCTAGAGCTGCCTGGCTAAGCTGCTCCTGGATTCCTGACCCACAGAAACTGACATACTAAATGTTTATAATTGTTTTAAGCCACTAAGTTTGAGGATAAATTGTTATGCAATAGTGGATAACTTCCCATTCCTCTTAGGAGAAAGAGCAAAATGCTTAACCCCCTTCTCCAGCCACATCCCATAACCTTTCCCACCCACTCTCTGTCTCCCAGACATGCAGATCTTCCTTCCGTCCTTTGGACACATGATGTTCCTTTCTCCCACAGAGCTTTTGCTCATTATCTTCTGATTTTGCAATAAAGGTATTTCTTTCTATCTTCACCACATTATACCCTATATTGCCACTAAATCTGCGCAACTTCTCACTTTTCCTGAGATATTTTTCCAGATATTAGTGAACTGGTTTAACTCATATATCATAACCTTTCTCTGCATCATGTAACTCCCCCACTCCATTTACATTAATCATGTATAATTTGATTTCCATTTCTTCCTGTAGACTTCCTGAGAGTTCACTTTGCCCACCATTGAATCCCTAGTACCTGTAATAACGACTGGCTTGGAGTTGGCAGCCAACAAAAATTTGTCGAACGGATGAATGAAATGAAGGAATGTGAGATGTACACAGGAACCACAATCATATAAGGCAAAACTTGCCATGTTTGGAGTGAGCAGAGCTGGAAGGCCGTACAAATAGGTATCAAGACAGATTGTCAAGTTTACCATTTATGTCCACAATTCCTGTTGCCTCTGTCCTTTCACCTCTCCTTCAAAAGCAGCCTTCCTCTTTCTCCCTGCTTCCCCTTAAAAGTTTCCAAATCCCTTATCTCCATTTTCCTTGCTTGTCAGTATTCACTGGCAACAAAGGGTCAAATAAAGTCATTCACATTGAGGTGCTTATTGTCGGCAGAAAGTCCAACTGTGCAGGGAAGCCCTGGAGGGAAATAGAGGTAGAGGAAATGAGCTGGTTAAGTGGGACAAAAACCCAGGACAGAAGAGAGGCCAGGGTGAGAGTGGACTAGGCTGGAGTCAAATGGAAATGAGGGGGTGGGAGGTAAAGGATAAGGGAGAGGGCAGTGGGGTTAGTTCAGACCCCCGCCCAGCAACTCTCCTAATCCAAGGAAACAAGAAACAGACACAGCTTCCAAGCCATAGGGTGCAATCCGGAGTGTCTGTTGCAAAGCCAGACTGTGAGAATGCCTGTCTGAGGTGACTGAGATAAGGAATAGGAGGCAGGGTCTGGCATTGAAAAAAAGAAGCCTGCAGGAACAGGGCAGGATAAAAGGCCTCCAAATAGTAAGTTTTAGTGGAGACTAGGCACACCTCTGGATGCCAGAAAATTAGAGGAAACAGAGAAACTCCAGATGAAGGAAGAGGGGCCCTTTTATCTAGGGCCCAATAATCTGTAGATTCACCATCTCCATGGGCCTCCTCCCCTTCTACGAGCATGGAAGGCTGTTCTCAGCACTGCATGGCCAGGGGAAGCTCTGGGGGTCTTGTCCAGATGTCCTTACTATGGTTCCACTGGGATAGCTATAGATGATCAAGTATTTACCATCACTTAGCGGGCTGAGGCATGGGACTGGCTCAGAGGTATATACAGGTAAATGACTAAGAAACTTCTGTTTTGTTTTGTTTTGTTTTGTTTGAGACGGAGTCTCACTCTGTCACCCAGGCTGGAGTGCAATGGTGCAATCTCAGCTCACTGCAATCTCCGCCTTCTTGGTCCAAGTGATTCTCCGCTTCAGTCTCCCGAGCAGCTGGGATTACAGGCGCCTGCCACTACACTCGGTTAATTTTTGTATTTTTAGTAGAGATGGGGTTTCACCATGTTGGTCAGGCTGGTCTAGAACTCCCAACCTCAGGTGATCTGCCCGCTCAACCTCCCAAAGTGCTGGGATTACATGCATGAGCCACCGCACCTGGCCAGAAACTTCAGTTTATTGGTTGTTTTTTCACTTGAAAAATATATTCAAGTTAAATTAATAAATACTGATTATGGACTTCTGAACAAAGTAGCCAAGAAGAGCATTGCAGCATGCATTAGAAACACACGTGAGTTCATAAACACTTGCTGACACTCCTAGGGAAGCAGCTCCCTTTCCTCAGCAGCTCCAAGTGTGGTTCTGCACCAAGTTACTGAGCACTTCTTCCCAACCTGAGCCAGCTAACGAGGGCCAACATCAAACAGTATTCAGTGCAAAGTTTAAGACAGATGGCAAGTATATTCAAAGAATCAAATTTTTGAGATATGCACAGTGAATTCATTCCCTGCCTTTTATTTACTAAGCTATAAAGCTTCTCAATGACTTTAGTATACTGTATTTGTTTAGCAGAAATATCAGTGGCATCTCAATGACTAAAAGAAGTGGACCAAATGGATCTTCCAATCTTAGGGTTTTTAGCTTCCAGTCTTAGTGACCGAAAAAGATCAACAAACTGTGCCCTCAACCAATTGTTATTGACTGGACTGTGCAAAGATAAAAATGAAAAATTCTGAATTACTAGTTGGTTTTATAACAGCATATCCTGTGGTGTGACCAGACATAGTCCTTTCAACCTACAGAGTAAAGGGAATATTGCCTAGTCTAGCACATCCTCTAATCTTATCACCCAGGCCTACAGATTCTAGAATAAGCCATACTCCACCCCTACCACCACCACCTCTGTCCTAATTACTCAGCTACATCCTCTGGACATGTTCTGTTGGAACTCAAGGGCCTTCTAAAGAACTGCCATAAGACCATCAGGCTTGCCTTCTAAATTCCCCTCTGGGGCTCTATTGAAGTGCTGTGTGACAGAGAGGGTACTTCCCCAGCCATAAATAAGTGTTGAGTGCAACCGCACTTTCTCATTCTTAATGTTGGAAAACTAGGAGGGCAGTTGCAGTTGTCAGCCTATATGTGGCTGATGACACCTAGAGTCACTAAGAATAAAATTATAAAATTAAATTCATTTTCTATAATTTTTTTTGAAGTGATGTGTTAAAACACCAACAGTCTTACCTTAGGAGAATGTAAACTGCTTAAGGATGGCTTTGCAAGCTTTTTCAACAAGTCATGGTCAACTGCAATGAATCCACACAACCATCGATATCTATGAAATCTGTCACTTATCAGGTGTAGCTAAGTATAAAAGTTTCAAAATATCTGTTTTTTAAGTAAATTATGTCAAATTTGGATTATCCTATACAATGTCACTCTCGTTTACTGGCATCCTTAGATGTTTCCTCAAAAGAGAAGAAGGGTATGTCATTCCAGCTAGTGGGAGGGCAACTCACCAATCAACAGCTGCCAAATATCTTCCTCTCTTCCTTTACCCTCTCCAGGAAATCTTCCTCCTCTGAGAAATATGTGTTCAAACACCTTATTTGGGTATTTCCATGATGATATATACCTTGTGACAGTGTCATCAATCACGTGCATCTCAAAAGAAAAAAAAAATAAAGTGATCTCAGACATTAAGTCTTCTGTGAATTTTAAAGAGTATCTGAAAAGAGCCGGGTGCAGTGGCTCTCACCTGTAATCCCAGCACTTTGGGAGGCCGAGGTGGGCAGATCACCTGAGGTCAGGAGTTCAAGATCAGCCTGACCAACATGGTGAAACCCCATCTCTATTAAAAATACAAAATTAGCCGGGCGTGGTGGAACATGCCTGTAATCCCAGCTGCTTGGGAGGCTGAGGCAGGAGAATTGCTTGAACCCAGGAGGTAGAGGTTGCAGTGAGCCAAGATTGTGCCATTGCACTCCAGCCTGGGCAATAAGAGTGAAAACTCCATCTCAAAAAAAAAAAAAAAGTATCTGAAAAGAGCGATCTGTCTTCAGCTGAGCTCCTAGAGAATTCTGAACTAATGCAGTATCACAGCAATCATTTCCCTCATGCTTTCATGGCCTGTCCCCTGCAGTGGTCATTTTACTTGATTATAACAATTTATCACATCTATCTCTTTATTAGGATACCAGCCTTGAGTCTATGGCTGTGTCTTTTTATCTTTGTGTTCAGGGTCCAGCACATTGCCTGGCACATAGTAAGAATGTGGCACTACGTGTTGAAACTGAATGAAATGGTTAGATGAATGGATGGACAGAGGGACACACGGATAACTCGATGGATGCTATGTAGAATAAATAGAGTGGATTAATGTCACCTAAACCACAAATGCTGCCCCCTGTTATTGAACTTTAGAAGTTCTGACAATGTTTTGAGAACCAAGGTTGTGTTTTGACAAAACTAATTTAGTGTTTCGCAAAGCATAATTTTAGAGCCCAAATGACCACATTTGACAGGATTTTGTTAAGCAGGGCTGCATTTTATTTAGGCCAGGCCCTCAAGACTGACAAGTTATATACTTTTTGTTTGTTTGAAGGTCTTTGCAAAAATGTATGACTGCACCAGCTATGGATTCTTTCTGGTTTCTGCTGCCCTGTAACCTCCAACAGAACGACGCTGCTTCCAGGAGGTGCAGTGTCTTCATGGGTTTCCCAGAATCTTTTCAATGTCATAAGAAGGCAATAGATTTCTAAGGAGCACTTGAATTCCTTGGAAATGGCTTTGAACAATATGAGTTTCTTTTCTTTTCTTTTCTTTTTTTTTTTTTTTTGAGACGGGATCTCACTCTGTCGCCCAGGCTGGAGTGCAGTGGCGCGATCTAGGCTCACTGCAAGCTCTGCCTCTCAGCTTCATGCCATTCTCCTGCCTCAACCTCCCTAGTAGCTGGGACTACAGGCACCCGCCACCACACCTGGCTAATTTTTTGTATTTTCAGTAGAGACGGGGTTTCACCGTGTTAGCCAGGATGGTCTTGATCTCCTGACCTTGTGATCCACCTGCCTCGGCCTCCCAAAGTGCTGGGATTACAGGAGTGAGCCACCGCGCCCGGCCATGAGTTTCTTAATTTAATATTTGTTTCTTTAAGGGATCAGGCTGGCAGCAATGTCATGGAGATATCGATGTGTTTCACTGAGAGGAAAATAGTTGTACTTCTTTGAGGAAGGGGCTTAAGTCATAAGGTAGTTCACTAAACTCAATGCAGATCCTCAAACCATATGACTTTGTAAATTTGTCTAAGAATCAAATCATTTGTTCCAATTTAGTGTTTCTGACTTTCTGAGAATAGTATTTCCAAGAACACCCAGGAGAATGCAAAGTATGAATAATCCCATATCTGTCTCTCCTTTTTTAAATTAAAAAAAAATTAGATAATAAAAGACAAATTAAAATATTTGAATTTTATGATTTCACTTAAGCTTACAGATTGATTCATTTGTGGCAAATTATGACTTGAAACATTTAAAAAAATCAACCCCAACTTTAAAGAAGATGGTGCCAGGAAATGGAAGGCAGAATTTAGCTTACTCTTTGGCTTTAGCATCTTTTTCCTGTGCTATCTTTATAAAGGCTGTAAGTAGCAGCTTAGAAATGCTGGAGAGGTTTTTCATTTTTTCGTTCTTTTTTTAAAAGAAGGATTTGGCCAGAAACTTAGTTATTTGCATATAGTAGGATCTTGACATCTCCTGTGCTTTATCTTGTTCACATTGTAAAATGTTGCATATGAACTCTAGGATTTAAGACACATCAGCAGTTGCTGAACACTGCATTGAAAATGTATTCATTCCAAAGTGAATTATCATTGTTGGTGACGTTCTCTTTTCTAAACCTTAAAAAGCTGAAAAATGGTAATACAAACCACATGCTTGCTTCATTCCACCACCATTCTTGGCAGGACGAGAGCTGCCTGGCAACCTTGCCGTCAGCTGGGCCTGTGGTAATCAGGGCAGTATTGCCCTGTAGTTAAATCTAATGCTTTCTTTCTGAGAACCCATCAGTGGATGTTTTTTCTTCTTATCAGACTTCTTAGTAATGTTTGAAAAGGGCTTCTGTGGATGAGGAGAATATGTCCTCATAGAGCGAGCTGCTGAAATAGTGGGAAAAAAAAAAAAAGACAATAAAGTATTCTAATGACTCTGCAGAGAAAAAGCCTGCAAGAACTGCCTGCCTGTTGCTTTGGACTTCAGCCCTACAGAGGCGTGGGACCCAGCCTGACTCAGCTGGCTGGGCTCCATTTCTTTCAGAGGCCTTGGGGAGCCTCATTCCCTATGGAAACTCCAACAGCAAGGATCCAGGGTATGGAGTTCAGGGTCTGAAGACTTAAAACACAAGCATGGCCTTATGTGTTTGGCCCTTGAACATTGACAATATTTTAATTCCAACATACTTAGGAGAAAAATATGTATTTGGAGCAACACCAGTGATGAAAACATCCCTTTAAGTAAGCCTAATTATAACTGAGATGACACAAATTTGTTATGATAACTGAGCCTGTAAAAACTGAAACTTCCAGGAAAGAAAGATCACTGGAGCAGCCATAGCCACAGGGACAGTCTCTAATGCGACGCAAAAGTCAATAGGAAATTGGGATTCACCAGGCAGAATTTTACTTTATAGCCAAATTACATAAACAAGGACATTATTCAACTCTTCCTATTCCCTGCTAATTAAACAAAATGATGACATATAAAGTGCCTAGTAGAGTTGCTTCACATGACTGGCACTTAAAACATATATGAGTTTGTTCCTCCCTGGTCAAGCAGATTTGCTTTGAGATCCCTCTTCCAAAGGCCCTCTTAGCCAGCCCTTAAAAACACAGCTCTGTGGGGCCTCTTTCTTCCTTCCAGTACCTTCCATTGCTTCATCCTCTTTCCTGAGACCTATAATCACTAAGAAAAAGAATCTCAAAAGGAGCTGATGAATCCAGCCAGTAGCTCCAGCTACTTAATTTGAGTAAACCCTAAGAAAGTTAAGATCTTTCTGTGATCCTTAACTTCAGGGTCCTAGAACCCAAGACCTTAGACGAACTTTATTCTAAAACAGAGAATATTATTCCCCAAAAGGAGTACGTAAATTATTCCTAGTTACATAACCAAAGGACAGCCTCATTCTAATCTTATGATTTAGAGAGCAGTGGCCCTCTATGTAAGTTAGTTAGTTAGTTTTACTTTCCACAATGGTTAGAGGTGCTTTGTGAATGGACAAGAAATTATATACATGCCTGGAACTAACCAGATGCACACATTGGAGGTTGTACCATAATGAAAACATACAAATATTTTTAATTTCCATTATAATGGGTAGAAAAGAATTTGGAGGCCGGGCGCGGTGGCTCACGCCTGTAATCCTAGCACTTTGGGAGGCCGAGACGGGCGGATCACGAGGTCAGGAGATCGAGACCATCTTGGCTAACACGGTGAAACCCCGTTTCTACTAAAAATACAAAAAAAATTAGCCGGGCGTGTTGGCGGGCGCCTGTAGTCCCAGCTACTTGGGAGGCTGAGGCAGGAGAATGGCATGAACCTGGGAGGCGGAGCTTGCAGTGAGCTGAGATCGCGCCACTGCACTCCAACCTGGGAGACACAGCGAGACTCCGTCTCAAAAAAAAAAAAAAAAGAAAAAAGAAAAGAATTTGGGCTGTACTTGATGTTCTCATTCCAGCCCTTCCTCTCACAGACCCTGAAATACCTAGAAGTTCAGCTACTTAGCAAACTCGCAGGATGGTCACATTCTCTGTCTTCCCCCACTGCACTTCCCTTCAACTAGCCAGTAGGAAGAGTAAACCCTGTCTCAATACTAGTTGTAATAATTCCCTGTGTTTAAGTTTATAGATTTAACTTTCAGGGACATCATTTGCCACTCAGATAATAAATAAAATTGCTTGTATTTGCATATGTTCAAGAGTTTTATACTTGTTTTCTTGCTTGTCACTTCTGTGAAACATGCTGAGATAAATATAGATATTATTGACTTTATTCTAATGATAAGGGGACTGAGATAGAAGTGTAAAAATGTCTCAAGGAAATACATTTCAAGTGGACTGTCACCAGGTGATGGAAGGCAGCTGGATGATATGTTCCTTTTTAACTGAGATTCCTACGTGGCTATAAATGGGCCAAGGTTAATGCATTTTAAAATCCATATCCCATTATTTCAGTTACAGTGAATTTTGAACAATCTTTAAAGAGCATAAATTTGAATTTATCATAAGTACCTTTCTCAGAAATCTGTATTTATTTATCCCAATTTAATCTAACCTTGGTCTTCCATCTAAAGATTTAAGCTGTTTTTTTCGTTGTTGTTTTTGTTTTGTTTTTGTTTTTGCTCTTGTTGCCCAAGCTGGAGTGCAATGGCACAATCTCAGCTCACTGCAACCTCCGCCTCCCAGGTTCAAGTGATTCTCCTGCCTCAGTCTCCCAAGTAGCTGTGATTAGCACCACCATGCCTGGCTAATTTTTGTTGTTGTTGTTGTTGTTGTTTTGTTGTTGTATTTTTAGTAGAAACGGGCTTTCACCACGTTAGCCAGGCTGGTCTCATACTCCTGACTTCAGGTGATCCACTCACCTCAGCCTCCCAAAATTCTGGGATTACAGGCATGAGCCACCACGCCCAGCCTAGGCTGCTTTTTAAATCCACATTGTATCCACTGCAAGCTAGATTCCTCCTAGGCTTATCTCCAGGTGCACCTCTCTTTATCTGCATGTGGTCTCTTTTCTTTTATTAGCTTTCTAGACACAATTAAATACACAGCTTTAATTTCCTTTCTAGCTCCTGTGCATGAGCTGCAAGGGCTCTGTTCTGTCTTGAACTGTGTCTCCCAAGAAGGATGGAGCACAGATTGATCACTTTCATTTAGGGCATCCCTCTGTTCTGAGAGCCCCGCCCCATTACCAACCCTTCCCCATCCAAGAATGTTTTCTTGGCATTGTTCTTTTTGGAATATGAGGGAAAGTTTTCCCTCCTTTTCTTGATTCCTTCCTTAATTAGCAGCTGCAAGTTAGGTATGATGACTTTTAACCACAAAACATCTCAGAAGCCTGTTGCTAGCAGTAACACAACATACAATTTTTAAACAACTCTGTCTGATACAAGCTGTTCCAGCCAAAGAGTTCCTCTGAACTGATTTCTAAAATAGGTGATATTCTTCCAGAACAAAACATTTTATGAGAGATTTTTTTCAATGGTGATTTAAGTCATCGCATGACCCATTTATCCTTAAAAGCTCAACTTCTTTCCTGTGGTGCAGTCAATTAAATAATGATTTCTAGCACAACCATACTGTAAGGGTCTCCTGCTACTTCCAAGAAGCTCAAAGAACTCGTGTATTTGATATTGGAAATCATCACAGGATCCTTTTTAGGGGAAAGGCTATAGGTAGGTGTATCTGTATAGTTTTGGAGAGAAGCCAATAGATAGTTAAACATTCTTTTTCATGGATTTTAACTTTGTTAAGACTTGTAAATTTATCTTTCTAGAAGATTATGTGTTTACCTTACATTTTCCATATCTTAAAATCGCATTTGTCTGAAACTCAGTTACTTCTTCCTTTAGTTCCAAACCATGTAAGTAGTTAATTATTTTCCCAAGCTCCACCTATTTACCTTCTTTATATCTTACTAGGCCCATCTCTTCTGGCCTCCTAGAGCTGAACTATACAATTATGTGACCACATGTAGCTATTTAAATTTAAATTGACCGGGCGAGGTGGCTCACGTCTGTAATCCCAACAGTTTAGGAGGTTGAGGCCAGTAGATCGCTTCAGCTCAGGAGTTCAAGACCAGCCTGGGTGACATGGTGAAATCTCATCTCTATAAAAATACAAAAATTAGCCCAGCACGGCGGCACAGGCTTGTTGTCCTAGCTCCTTGGGAGGCAGAGGTGGGAGCATGGGAGGCTAAGGTGGGAGGATTGCTTAAGCCCGGGAGATGGAGTTTGCAGTAAGCTGAGATCGTGCCACGGCACTCCAGCCTGGGTGACAGAGTGAGACTCTGACTCAAGAAAAAAAATTTTTTTAATTACAAATAAACTTGAATTAATTAAAATTAAACTAGGCCGTGCATGGTGGCTCACGCCTGTAATCCCAGCACTCTGGGAGGCCAAGGTGGGCGGATCACAGTCAGTAGTTCAAGACGAGCCTGGCCAACATGGTGAAACCCCATCTCTACTAAAAATACAAAATTTAGCTGGGCATGGTGGCAGGTGCCTGTAATCCCTGCTACTGGGGTGGCTAAGTCAGGAGAATGGCTTGAACCCATCGGTGAAGGTTGCAGTGAGCCAAGATCTTGCCACCACACTCCAGCCTGGGTGACAGAGCAAGACTCTGTCTCAAAAAAAAAAAAAAAACAAAAAAAAACAAATTAAAATTTCAGATTTTCAGTTCACTGGTCACATTTTCAGCGCTATTAGCCATATGTAGCTACTGACTAGTATACTGGACAGTGCACACATAGGACATTACCATCATTGCACTGCTGTTGACTGTATGACCCATACATTTCCCGTATCTGTCTTTCCTATGGTATCACAGGGCCTTGAGTGTTAGTAAGAACACTACAATATTTGTTGAATAAATAATCTATCCAGAAAGATGTCTCACTATTCACAAGATGAGAAGACAAAGAATGGGACTTTAAAAAGAATCCCTCATTGGAAGCAAAGAACAAAAAGGTGAGAGTCTAACTAAAGTAAAATGTGGGTAAGAATAATGAACATAACACAAACACAAGCTTGTGCCTGTTCAGTAACTACAGAGAGATTAACGGTTCACAATGAGTTAGATTTCCATTCCGCACTAAAGTTTATAAAATTTTTACATCTGGCTATTTTATCAAAACTAGCAATTCAAATCACCAATCTAACCAGCTCCTAGCCAGAGGTGAAACAAAAAATATATATATATATCATTGGGACTAAAGAGTTCTCCATTAATTTCTTTATTAATTCAACATTTGCTTGAGTTCAATATGCAAAAGATGAAAGAAAAGAAAGTGCGAGAGATATTATTAAGTCACCCACCACATAAAAACGTATTTATATAAATAAAGGCAGTAGATAATAAAAAAATGCATTTGGCTTACAAGTTCGTTAAAATAATGATTCCCATAGAAACAAAACACATTCTATGATATGAGGCTCAAGGGCAGCCTTCCAATGCCAATGTCAGTCATCCCATAGGTGAGTCAGAACCTTAAGACTGTGTGTACCCCTGATTCTACGGGCAAATACATTCAAAATTCTAATTCAAGGTGCCTGGATCCTCTCACAAGAATGCCTCACCTGTATATCCCTGACTGCCTTAACTCTGAATTAGTAATAGGGGTTTTGTGGCCTTGGGCCAAGAGAGCAAGAAGCCCAAGGGGGTAGAAACTGAGATAAGGGGAAGCAGGGAGCCAAGGTGAAAAGGTGGCAGGAGCTCTGGATGAGCAAAGGGTGAGGAGCAGATATAGGGCATCTAGGAGATGCAGAGGTTAAGGGACAATGGTGGGGAAAAGGGCAGTAATGGGAGAATTCCACTTGAATGGTGCCTGTCCAACTGCTGCCCAGCACTGTAATAAAACCCTTAGGCAACTTCTCCGTCTCCCAAGATAAAGAGAAGAGTCCTACTTTGACCTCAAGGCTCATGTGTCTGGCCCTCTCCTGCCTCGGCTGTCACCAAGCTGCCGTTGGCCTCTTCTCTGCTCCCCCGACCATCTTTCTGTCATTCCCTTGTCCCATCCCAACTCAGGCCTCCAAATCTGCTACTTAACCTGGAATTCTCTTCATTTCCTTCTTGAGTGATTTTGTTTCCCTTCAACCTTCACCTTTCAGCATTTATCACTTACTCAGGAAAATCCGCCTTGAACCCTGGATTAAGTTCAATCTCTCTTATTATCTGTACTCATAGCATGTGCTTTTACCTCATTGCACTTATCAGAGCTGTGATTTTACATCTATTGATGTAATTGTTTGATTAAAGGCTATTTATCCCTCTAAGTCTAGACTGTAAACTCCAGGAGGCCTGTTCCAGGTCTATTTCTGCTCACCAGTGTGTTCTTAATGCCCTGTCTAGTGCATGGCACATAATAGATATTCACTAAATAGATGTGGAGTGAATAAATACATGAATGAAATATGACGGGGGGGTGGTTCTCTCAGGCTCTAGATGAGGTATTTTAGGGGTTAATCCTCCCTGAGCATGGGAGACATGATGTTTATGTGTACATCCAGCCATTCACAAATAAGGAATGACCACAAGTGAGGAAGTCCCTGTATTCATTTGGAAGTTAAAATGTTTATGCAACTCAGTGTGTTTTTCCATCCTTTCTCTCCAGCTATCCTCCTTTCCTTTCAGATGAGATTTATTCTAAGAGCCTTGGACTGAATTTTTTAGTGTAATTGAGAAGACAGGAGGTTCTGTCCTCCAATAGAACACATACTTCCTCTCCTTAAAACAGAAAAATACTTTAGAAAGCTAAACTGTTCACAGAACACTCGATTTAGAATTGTCAGGGAGAAAAAAAAAAGAATCAAATCAGAAAGTAGCCTCTTTGCCTTACTTTCACGGCTCCAATTAAATAACAGTAGATCAGGAAAATAAATGTGCCTAATTATAAAGTTTGTAGGACCTTGAGGGGTTTCATGACAGGCAGCACTTGTCTTCTTAAATGGGATTTACTCTAATGGGGTTAGCCTCCTAAGAATATACTTGTATTTGTGCTTTGTGCTTCTTACCCTAAGGGGTTAACACAGAATGTGGCAACTTGTTCAGTACCCACTTCCGTGTGTCCTGCTAAAGTAAAAAAGAATTGCTTATAAGGGCAGAAAATGTCATCGTTTTTGCACTTGCCCTGACCCTAGCATCTAAAAATACAAAATGCTGGAGTTTCCATAGCAGGTGACTTTTTAAAAAACGTGAAGAGGGCTAATTGTTTAAGGTCTAAATGTAGTCCATAGAAGAGAACAGAAATAGAGAGGTGTCTCTCTGAATGACCTAGCTTGTATAAAACCAGGCATACAATTCATTTAAAGGACTTTTTGTCTCGGCATTTTTCCTCTAGATTTAAAGAGAAGCATTTCTTTTTCAGCACAATGGATAATAGTGTCATCTTGGCTACCTTCTGTCTATAAGTGGGGTTAATTTTAGCCTGATCCTCATGTTGAGCACATGGAAGAGTTTATATTACTCATCAACCTTTGCTAGAAGCCTAAGATAGCCTTTAAGTCTGGGAAAAAGTAGCTCCTGTTTGAAGAGATTCTCCTGCCACATGCTGAAGTCAGAGAGGGTAGCTGTGAACCTAGAAAAGGCTGCACCTGTTATTGTACACACCATTGCTGCTAACTTTGGCCTTTCCTTTCAGTTTAAATTTTTTCCCTTTGATATATACTCTATTTCTTAGTTTAAATACGCATTTCAAAACACTTCCTTTGGGTAATTGAAGTGAAATTGATCATTCTGCAAATGTAAGTTTTTAATTGACTTCCTCCTTCCTGACTAGGAAATTAACTTTCAGTCCTCCCTTATTTGATCTGTTTAACAGGGCATGTAACACCTTCCAGACAGCAAGATTTAATGAGATCCTAAATGCCGAAGACTTCACCTGATAGAGGCTCAACATTCCCACCTAACTTTTAAAGATACAACAATCAAACTTACAACTGAATTCTAGCTGCAAAACATATTGATTGACATCATTGTCCATAATATATTGAAACGGTCAGCTATTGTCTTGCTCCTCTCCGCCAGTTGCAAAGCACTCTTTAAAAATCAATTGCCTTCTCCCTGTGCAGAATTGCCAGAAGTAGATATCTGATGCCTGAACTGTAAGCATATTTATTCATTTTCAGTCTCATTTCTGTTGTTTATAATGATTTCAATGAAAATTGAAATCTAATGTTTGAACTGAAAGGGATCAATAACATCTGAGAACAACTATGCTCAAAGATTTCACAGCCCTTTCCTTACAAGAGGTTGTTGTTTTTCATGCTGGTTGTTTGCCAAACTGCCACCTGGACAACCAGGTTGGTGACCAAACAGGTGATAATGCTCTCACAGTTTCACAGAAAACGCACCCAGAACTACCATTGCCACACTGCAGTTCCTTGACTTTAAGTGCTTTATAGATTTTTCTGTTGTTCATGTGGTTATAGTCCAACACTATGAAAAACAAGCTCTAGGATCCCAGATCTCAGTCTACAAAGGTAGGTTTTACTTCTCAGAAGGAAACAGATCTCCAAATCCCAGAATGTAGTACAGTTGTGACCTTCAGGGAATTCTACTGCCTACAACAGCTTATTTTCCTAGGAAGGAAACTTCTAGATTTTCTTTGGAGATACTCCTTACCATGGGGAAAATTTTCTGACTGTGACCCCCTAAATGCTTCCATAAAGTAGTCTCAATCAATGACATAAATATATTTGGTGACACTGTACACACACACGCAGTGTGCACATATACTCTGACCTCCACCAAAGATAGAATTTTTCATGGAAATAAGATTTTTCTTAGCGATTGATTTTCCTGGAATGAATTTAATTAATTAGCATTCTCTTCCTCCAACGTTTGCTTCATCTGCTTTTCTTTCTCTTGCCAACATTCTGTCCTATTACCTGTGTTAAAGACACCGAGATTTACACCCCTGACTTTTTTCTATGTATTTTATCATAATTTCATTATTGTTTTCATTTTCCATATCATATATTCCGTTTGGTTTTTAAATAGATCTTTTAATATCTTGGAAATAAAGGGTCAGCTGGGCAATAGAAACAGGAGGAAATAGAGCCTTGTCATGTTTGTAAAAAGAAAAGATGAAGCCAGATGAAAATTGCAAGATCTGTTACTTTATTACATCCGTATTTTTCCCCTGACCGAGTGTAATACTTTAAACTTTTTTCCTCCCTGGTTCTCATAGAACTGACACATTGCAGGTGCCACAGTTTAGATTTAACAATGAAAAAAAAAAGTCCATCTCTTTTCTAGTTCAGCAGGAAAGACATCACAAAAGATAGAGTTATCATGAGCTAATTACAGTCCTTGAAAATTACCTTTGTGCTTAGCAAATATGCATTTTTTTTCTTTGCTGGTGATGAAGAAGTTGGCAGTTTAAATAAAAAACACTATTTAAAGTAACAGAGTACAGTTACATAACCTTTTCACATAAATCACACAATAACTCTTTGTGCTTTGAAAAAAAAAAAAAAGAACCGCAGTGCGTGTTAAGAAGATTTATTTATATAATAATCTATGCAAAGGATTTTTTTTCTCTTTTTATAAAAGTGGGATGTTCTTTTTTTTAAACCTCTGGAAGTTGCAGAATAGAGGGCAGGAATACCCTCCAGTCACTACTTTTAGTAGCACACACTCCAGCTACTAAAGACTTCAATTCAAGTAGTGTTTTGGCATTACCACACACTTTTATTTCTAAACACACAGATAGAAAACTTCATAAAGGAACAGTCTCTGCTTATAAGTAAACAAAACTATAGGGTCAAATTCCAATCCAGTATAAAGATTCTTTTGCATCCACAAATTGCATCATGGCCTGAGATCATTTTTCTCTGTTTTGTAGGAATACTATTCCTTAAAGTATGTTTGATCAGTCATGGGGGTGGAGATATTCATGGGACCATTGAAGCCCTGTAGTTTCTCTACTGATTCTCTATGGAATTTTTTAATCAAATCTTTTTTCCCCCTTCCTGTCCATCCCTCTTTTGTTCCTTTTAACCTTATTCCCTGATTTAAATCTAGAAGCAACAGTCTTTCGTTATTTACAACATTGTACCCACTGCTTAAAAACATCCCCCATATAAAATGTCCTGACACCAAATTGATCTTATCACTGACCAGTCCACTCTGAAGGGTTTCAGAATCGAAGAGCCAAGGAAATACGTAAGTTGCTAAATGCTAAGCTTGGCTCAAGCTTACCCACTTAATCCTCAGTCCACAAGATCACTCCGGGAAAAGTGATCTTTTCACAGAGATAAACCTAGTAGAAGCATTTCATTGGTCACATATATCTATTCTGATCCTTGCTGAACAGTGGGGGTTCTCAAGACAGGGCAACCCACAAGGGCTTTCTTGTGTGTCCTTATCTTTCATTGAGATGCTGACCTAACTTTTAAAAGCTATCTCCATGGAAAATTCTGGGCTCCACTCCAAAACCAATCAGTAGGAGGTGGCTCTCTTAATCAGTGGCTGTGTTCCGTCTTTATATAAACAGGTTAAGCCAGCTGCCAGGGCCTCTGTGACCAGTTCCAGCTCACATTACCTTCAGCTGGAAAGATGGGCCTGTACCAAAGCTACATTATGAAAGCCGAGAACTCTACCTCTCCCAGGTCATAGCAAAAGACCTGGCTGCTGTATGTGGTGATTAGAGTCACCAGTAATCTTACTCTTGTTCCTGAAAAAAAAGTGAATAAAATGTGGCACACCCTCATTGCCAGAAAGGGTAAGATTTTACTAACCTGGCAATTAGCGGTAGCAACTCCAAAAGGAAAGATTTTTTAAATTCTGATTGATACATAATGTCGAGCTACTCATTTTCCTAACACAGTGGAAAAATAATAGAAGTAGAGATAACTTCTTGGTTAGAGGTGGAATAGAGTGCTTGTTGTGGTGAGATTTGATTAACTGGAGAGACATCCTCCCACCAGCTAATCCGCAAAGGGCTATCATTGCCCAGGATGGAGCTCAGAGTATCAGTTTGAAGAATCAACAGGCATGACTAATACTGGAAAGACACTGCTGACAAAAATCTGTTACATTCCTCAAATACCCATTCCTCTCCTTTGACCCTAAGAATGTTGCTCAGAATGATGTTAGTCCAAAGTAGCAGCAAACCACATGAAATACAACCTAAAAAAATGGAACAATAAAACAGGCTTCTGGCCAGGCGCGGTGGCCCACGCCTGTAATCCCAGCACTTTGGGAGACCAAGGAGGGCGGATCATGAGGTCAGGAGATAGAGACCATACTGGCTAACACGGTGAAACCCCGTCTCTACTAAAAATACAAAAAAAATTAGCCAGGCGTGGTGGTGGGCGCCTGTAGTCCCAGCTACTCGGGAGGCTGAGGCAGGAGAATGGCGTGAACCCGGGAGGCAGAGCTTGCAGTGAGCCAAGATTGAGCCACTGCACTCCAGCCTGGGCAACAGAGGGAGACTCCCTCGCAAAAAAAAAAAAAAAAAACAACAGGCTTATACATGTTGACCAAAAATAATCCAGGCAGAAGAGGTGACACCATCATGACACCCTAAATTTTGAAACTTGCTTGTGGTCCAACCAATAAAGCAGGATCATTAAAAGAAACAAAGCAAACAAATGAAAGCCTTCCCATACAATGTATTTTTGTTAGGTATTAATGAAGAATATTCTGTTCTACATTAATCATTACAATGGTAATAATTAGGAATTCCGGAACTCACTTCCAAAAGAAATCCATTCCCAGAGAAAGTATTTTAACATGATATCACATTGATTTAAAATCACTGAATTAAAGCCACTGGTTTATACGTCAGGCCATATTTGAATGGCTTGAATAACTTTTCTCTTTTTTGCTACCAGAATTGAATGCAAAGTGGGGAGGGCTCTTATGCTGATTTTATTTTTAAGCGCGTGCAATAGCCACTGCAATTCCAGTAGGATTCTTCTGTTTTTTATTTTTGACAGCATAACCCTACACCCATGGGAACTGAGCTTTACAGGTGTTAAAGAGGATTTGTTGTAAGAAAATGATTATGATAGGATTTAATGTAATTGAAAGTCAAGGTACAGTAGCCATACAGTGTATCAGAGAGAGTGTCAAAACTTGCAGCGAGGGTGGAGTGTCTTTTGTTAAGTAAACAACAAAAGTAGAGAGAGAAGAAGATATTCTATACATAATAGGATCTACAAGCTTGGCCAACCTGATAAGCCTGTCCCACCACAGTGGATATCAAACCCACAAGTGCTAGAGTGCTTCCCTGGCAAGAGGGGTCAGGAATAGCTGCAACATTCCTACCACACAAGAATGTTTTGAAAACAAGTTATATAATAACCTGAATTCTTGTCTAGAACTTGCTAAGCAACAACCATAGGCCCTCTCAGGCTCCAGGGGAGAAAGACTCATCCCTCAGCCGTCACCCTGGCCCTTCCAGTTCCATGACCTAGAGCCACTCAGTCCTTTCACATCTTCGCTAAGTTTGTCAATCTGGTGGCTATGAACACATATGCATTGCACGCACATATGCACAGACACACATGAAGCAAGAATTGTGTGGCTCCCCAAGTTTCTCACCCCTGTTCTTGAAAATGTCATTCTCTCTCTAAAAATTATAGGTGGATCAAACGTGAATACTTTTCCGTTAAGATATGGCTATAAGGATTACAAGCAACATGACTTACTTTAGGCTCATAAAATAATAAGCCCTCAGGACTAGAATTTGGTGGTAGCAAGCAAAAGGGCAAGAATAACTGAAGGCCTTTTTCCCTGTAATTATAGTGCTTTCTTTTACTTCTGACTTTCTTCCCTACCATCCCAGGGTGCCATTAGCTCATTTTGATCATAATTAATATTACTAACTATATTTTGGTTGGCTTTTCACTGCTTATGGTCCATGAGATGGGCAGAAGCAGAACCTGAAGTCTAGGGCCATATTTATCTTAGACAAACAACTGGAGAACATTTTTTCCAATCATTAATTCCAGTTCTTTAGTGCCGTAGAATCCCATAAGAGCCTTTGCAACAGAGACACATGAGTGCAGACAAGACCAGGAACTTACTATTGTTGCTATCCGCATCAATATTATTTATGTATATACCGCATTTCTCAAGCATGAAAGTGATTTACGAAATGACACAGGATGTCAAATAATGTGCATGGACTTGTGAGTAACGTCTTTTGAGGTGCTGCTCTTTCAGCACACAAATTTCATTTTCACCTGCATTCCCAATATCTGTTACAGATTTAAGCATCACTACATATATTTTTTAATATTAGGTTTTCTTTTTGTTCTAAATCGTGCTGCCTCAAAATCATGAATTTCAGATTTATATCACATATCACACATAAGGAATTTTTCTCCTCCTTTCTCCTTTATTTGTGTGCTAGCCAATTCTCTCCCTAGACATACAAGATAAAGGACAATAGGGAAAAAATTTTTTTTTTCATTTATTTATTTTTTGAGATGGAGTCTTACTTTGTTGCCCAGGCTGGAGTGCAGTGGTATAATCTCGGCTTGCTGCAACCTCTGCCTCCGGGTTAAAGTGAGTCTTCTGCCTCAGCCTCCCGAGTAGCTGGGACTACAGGCATGCACCATCACGCCAGACTAATTTTTGTATTTTTAGTAGAGATGCGGTTTTACCATATTGGCCAGCCTGGTCTCAAACTCCCGACCTCGTGATCTGCCCGCCTCAGCCTCCCGAAGTGCTGAGATTACAGGCGTCAGCCACTGCACCCAGCCAAAAAAATATTTTAAAGTGGAGATAAATTCAAACATCACCAGTCAGCCAGCACTGAACAGCAAACATATACACATGCATATCTGACCCTTGAACAACATGAATTTGAACTGTGTGGGTCCACTTAGATGTGGAGTTTTCAATAAAAGTTACATTGAGTGCCCCGCCTCCCCTTCCACCTCTTCTGCCTCTGCCACCCCTGAGACAACAAATCAGCTTCAGTACTTCCTCCTCCTCAGCCTACTCAATGTGAAGACAATGAGGATGAAGGCCTTTATGATGAGCCACTTCCACTTACTAAATAGTAAATACATTGTCTCTTCCTTATGATTTTCTTAATAACATTTTCTTTTCCCTAGCTTATTTTAATAATACAGTATATAATACAAATAACATACAAAATATGTGTTAATGGACTGTGTATGTGGTCAGTATGGCTTCCGGTCAACAGCAGGCTATTAGTAGTTAAGATGTGGGGCAGTCAGAAATTATACATGGATTTTTTGCTGTAGGAGAGATCACCACCCCTATGCCCCAAAACGTTCAAGGGTCAACTCCTTATATATTTTGAATTATAGTTGGCATTTTGAATATGTTTTTATGCTTATATCTGAATATATGGTTTTGAGGATTAGAAATTAATATTTTACCCTAAGTCATGATGTCATTCTAAGAGCATTGTATTCAAAGAGTCAATAAAGCCACTCTATTTAGGACTCTTCACCTCCCAGGCTGATAACAGAATACCACATTAAAGTTGTTACTTCTATGAAGCAGGTAATCAACTAATTACATGCTTTAATTAAACTATCTCTCTAGTAGAATTTTCATTTGTTGGTCGGGCTTGGTGGCTCATGCCTGTAATCCCAGCACTTTGGGAGGCCGAGGCAGGCAGATCACGAGGTCAGGAGATCGAGACCATACTGGCCAATATGGTGAAACCCCGTCTTTACTAAAATGCAAAAAATTAGCGGGGCATGGTGGTGCGCACCTGTAGTCCCAGCTACTCGGGAGGCTGAGGTAGGGGAATTGCTTGAACTCGGGAGGCAGAGGTTGCAGTGAGTCAAGATCATGCCACTGTACTCCAGCCTGGGTGACAGAGCGAGACTCCATCTCAAAAAAAAAAAAAAAAAAAAAAAAAGAATTTTCATTTGTTCTGCTGGGAAAGTGAAATGCATAGTGACAGTGTCGGTAAGTACTAAATGTTGAGGTATACCACTAGCAAAACCAATGTGTATGACCCAACATAAAAATTCAGATATTCACTGTACTTTCTCTGTAGACTTGTTGTTAGTCCTATCTCTTCATATATGGATGCATTTCTTTCATTCCATACCTGTTGACTCATATAGGATACTCTATATTAAACACAAATATGACTTTGACTTCAGGGTCCTTAGTAAAGAAGTTCTGTCATAAGCCACTTGTTCCTTTGATCACAGCTCTACCTGTGTTCTTGTATGCTCCCTGACCTTTAACCCCGTTAATTTTGCTTCATTCCTTTTGTGCATTCTCACTGCCAAGAATTCTTACCTGCCAGTTCTTCTATCATGGGTAACTTACCAATCAGCACTGCCAAATATCCTTCTCTTTCTTCACCTTCTCCAGGAAAGCTCCCTCTTCTGAGAAATGTGTATGGTCAAATCCAAAATCAGCTTGAGTGTGTTCATTGTTTTGCATCTTAGAATGATCACTATCTGGAATTATAATTTGGATTTTAGTCTCCAAATTTAAAAATGAGCATGCTAATAATGGTATGTTTGCGAAGACCTAGTGTCACAAATATTCAAGATATTCTCATCTTGGTCTCAAGTAGAATTGCTATTCTCCACCTCACCCCAACCCCTGTGAACTTAGTCATCATCACGTAACCTGCATTAGCCAATGAAATGTGATTCTGAGACAATGTGCAGTTTACAGTATCCTCTTTTCCCTCCTTCAGGGATATTGAAATTGTGAGTCTAGATGGAGTTCCCAGCAGCCTGGTCCTTTGCTGACTGTGATGAGCAGAGCCCCTGCCAACCTGCAATCACCTGTGCAGTGAATCTTTGGGGTTGTTTGTTGCCACAGTATACCTGTATTCCTGACTAATTAACTTAGAGATATTAATTTTCCCTTTCACTGCAGGGCTCATCTTTGTGATAAAATTTCTGTTGTATTCCAAAGCTTCTCAAACTTATGTTCTCACTGATTTTTACCTTTGGTTTTGTTGTTGTTGTTAACATTCCTATATCTCAGATAAAAAGCCTAAGATGCAAAGAAGGAGAATGATTTCATCAGCTTTTCCGAGCAATCACTTCTAAAGGAAAAATAAGAACAGATCTGATGTCTAGCCAGTGCTCTCTCTTCTGAACCAGAAATTAAAAAGAAATGCAGGTTACAATTCCAATTAGAGGAAAAGTCATAGAGGTGTAGACTATTAAAGCTGGAAGAGTTTCAGAGCTCATCTGGTCCAGGCACCTTATTTTAGAACAAGACTCTGAGGCCCAGTGGATTTAAATGAGTGTACTGGCTAAGACCACACACCAAGTTAGGGGTTAAAGAAGATAAAAATTCAGATCCCTTATACCATGTTTTTCAACTTGGCAATATATGGATCCTGAATGAAAGGAAATCTGAAGAGTCTAAGACTATGTAGGCATATTCCTACACATCAGGCTAAGAAATTTAATCTTTAATCATTGATGATATCTTTCACATATGAGTTACTGCTCTACAAAATTTTTCCTTTATAACTGGTAAAATTACCATTAAAAATATATTATTGGGCCAGGCACGGTGGCTCACGCCTGAAATCCAAACACTGGGAGGCCGAGGCGAGTGGATCATCTGAGGTCAGGAATTCGAGACCAGCCTGGCCAACATGGCAAAACCCTGTCTCTACTAAAAATACAAAAATTAGCTGGGCGTGGTAATACTCGCCTGTAATCCCAGCTACTCAGGAGGCTGAGACAAGAGAATCTTTTGAACCCCAGAGGCAGAGGTTGCAGTGAGCCAAGATCATGCCACTGCACTCCAGCCTGGGTGACAGAGTGAAGATGGAAAAATATATCTATATATAATATATATATTATATATACACACACATACACACACACATATATACACATATATATGTATATATTATTGAAACAAAAGCAAAAAAAATTAGACTTCTGGAACTTGCAATCCCTGAGAATTTTTGGAATTCTCCAATTGGGAAATACTGTATGAGGCTCACTCTGCAGTGTGATCTTGGATTTCTCATCTTTGTCTCTATTGCATGCAGCCCAGTGGCTGGAACAGAGTAGGTGTTAATGTAAATTTGTGGAACTGATGCTTCTCTGTGTGGCACCCTGTTCAGTTTTCTTTCCAGGATAACATGCTGACATTACTAAGAAATTGATGAGACTCTGTCAGCAAGTCAACTGGATGACAGAGGTGATGAGCTGGTGCTGCACCAGCTTAATTGATTTCTTTACACACACTCACTCTTATGAGACAGTTTTAAAAAAGAGAGAAGAAAAGCTCTAGCATATTTCTAACAAGTTAGAGTAAAAGTTCATTATCTTCAATGACTATGAACACCATCCCCCAAAATATACAATCTCCACCTCCCAAACCTGTTGTCTCCACTATCTCTGGACATTAAGTCATTATCCAAATATCATATTCTCATCCTTCAGTGCAGTTAATCGCTACACAAGATGACGCTGCCTGTCCCAGGATGAGGAAAGGGGTGCTAGGTGCCAGACGCTGTATACAGACTGGTTCAGTCAAAGGCTCTATGTCTCCAGTTACAGAGAAAGAAACAGAGGACACAAAGTTAGATGTAATTTTTCCGGGCCCCATAGCTAGAATATGATAAAGAAGAGCTTTGCACCCAAATCTGTCTAAGAGCAGAAACAGAATGACAGAATCACCCTTCACTAAAACTGGTTGCCTCCGACTGCAAAGTAGCCTCATTTTATGGCCCCTCAGTTTGCAGCCTTTTGGGGGAACTGTCACGCGACCACTATCCCTACTTCAAGAGAAAGATGGCCGGGCGCGGTGGCTCACGCCTGTAATCCCAGCACTTTGGGAGGCCGAGGCGGGCGGATCACGAGGTCAGGAGATCGAGACCATCCTGGCTAACACGGTGAAACCCCGTCTCTACTAAAAATACAAAAAATTAGCCGGGCGTGGTGGCGGGTGCCTGTAGTCCCAGCTACTCGGGAGGCTGAGGCAGGAGAATGGCGTGAACCCGGGAGGCGGAGCTTGCAGTGAGCCGAGATCGCGCCACTGCACTACAGCCTGGGCGACAGAGCGAGACTCCGTCTCAAAAAAAAAAAAAAAAAGAGAGAAAGATTTGGTCACTAACATCATCACTAACACTTCACTTTTATTTCTACCAGGGCAGTGGGGAAAGGAGAACACAGGAAGGAGTGTCTGTCTCTACTGTTAAAGTGTCAGAAAGCCAAAGACTCATTCTCCTGGCTCTAATCGTGTAATTCTTGTGTGGGTGAAGTTAAACTCAGTAGTTAGCCTAATGAGAATGCAGATTTTGCTGTTCTGGGACTATTTAAAGGTTGCTTTCTGGTTTCTGTGGTAAAGTACCTTGAAGTCCTACTTTCAAGTATAAGTGGGTGGGAGTTGAATTGGCACAAAAAAAACCAAGAGATTTTATCAGTCTTCCTATCTACCTTTGCCTGGTAGAAGAGAAGCTCAGAGGCTTACACTAAACTGTCTTTGGAGACTCAGTTTCCAAAACTTCATATAATTCATCCTGCAATGTCCCCATGAGAACTTCCAACACTACAAAAAATGGACAACTTGAACCAGAAGGAGGGTGGTGGGAGCAGGTTTCTCTCTGCTCAGTATTCTAACAACCCTGCTTCTCCTCCTGCGTCTATCTTTCTGTTTCTCAACCCAGATCCGAAGGAAGTTGGGTGCATGGAGGGAGACTAGTAAGGAGTTGCAAGGTTTAAACACCACATCGACCAGAGAAACTTTAATGTTAAAAATAGGCCAGGCGCAGTGGCTCACGCCTGTAATCCCAACACTTTGGGAGGCCAGGGCGGGCGGATCACTTGAGGCCAGGAGTTCGAGACCAGCCTGGCCAGCGTGGTGGCTAATCCTGAGCTCAGTGGCTCACTCCTGTAATCCCAGCTACTCGGGAGGCTGAGGCAGAACAATCGCTTGAACTTGGGAGATGGAGGTTGCAGTGAGCTGAGATCACGCCACTGCACTCCAGCCTGGGTGACAGAGTGCGACCCTGTCTCAAATAATAATAATAATAATAATAACAACAACAAGTATTCCAAACAACTGAAAGTCTAGATTTTTAAAAAATAAAGAATGTAGAAAAAGCAAGCCATTTTTCTCCTGCTGTAGAGGGAAGATGAAATAATATGGGCTCAATACAATTCTTGCAGACCTGGTATTTCCACTTGTTCTACTCTTTGATCTTCCTACAGTGAGGAAGCACTTCAGAGGCCTGCCCTTCTCTCAAGCAATCTTATTTTCCCAGCACTTCCTTCTGATGGATTTCTGCACAACAAATTTATCAGGACATTTTATCATAGGCTGCCTTTTATGTGGTGAGATGGAGAGACCCTTAAGGAAAAGAGAATGTCCAGGAAGTAAATAAGTTTAGGCTGGAAGCAAGCAAAAAGCAAAGGACTAGGAAGAAATTCAGGAGGCCTGGGTCTGGAACAGCCCACCGACAACCAATCAAGGAGGCCACGAAGCCAGTAGGGAAAGTAGCATCAACAAAAACAACATGGTGTCCTAACCGTGTGCCAGGCTTCATGTTAGCCTACCTTCTTTTTATTTATTTTTATTTTTTATTTTATTTATTTATTTATTTATTTATTTTGAGATGAAGTCTAATTCTGTTGCCCAAGCTGGAGTGCAGTGGCACATCTTGGCTCACTGCAACCTCCACATCCTAGTTGAAGCAATTCTCCTGCCTCAGCCTCCCGAGTAGCTGGGACTACAGGTACGCGCCACCATGCCCGGCTAATTTTTGTATTTTTAGTAGACACGGGGTTTCACTATGTTGGCCAGGCTGGTCTTGAACTCCTGACCTTGTGATCCACCCGCCTCGGCCTCCCAAAGTGTTGGGATTACAGGCATGAGCCATGGCGCCTGGCCCAACCTAACTGCTTTAAACCCATTATCACATTTAATCTGCATGATAACCTATGAGTTGGTGCTATTATTATACCTATTTCAAATATCAGAGGCTTAAAAACATTACATGCTTGCTTGGGCTCGAACAGCAAGTAGGTGACAAGGAGGAGGAATTCAAACCTTAGTCTGTCTGAACATTACTTACATGCTCAATCAAGAACCTATACTACTAGTGTAACAGAAAATTCATTAGATGCTCAGTTTCATGGACTAACTTAAGGAGTAGATAAATCCTTTGAAACTCTATAGAAAATATTATGTATCATTTTGTTTTTCAAGAGAAATGGTCTGTAGCCCTTACTAGATTCTCTGATGGGTTTGGGGGTCCAAAATACAGCCTGGGTTGTTCAGAGTTTGGCTGTGTGATTTTGCACTGGCTTAGTAGCTCTGAATTGTCATTTCAGGCTTCCAAGGCCTCTTCTGTCTTTAAAAAGCAATGGTTCTGTTATCCTAAATGTCATAAAGAACATTAAAAAGTATGAACAACTTTCCTATTACCCCTCATGACCCCTCCCCTCTCCACCCTGTACCCCCCAGCTTTACATTCCCACCACCTACTACATCACCTGCTTTTATCACTCCCACGATGGGACAAAATAGATCCAATTGCCATGTGCATTCTTCAGAGCCTTTCCAAAGCCTGGTTATATGATGCATGGAGTATGAGTCAGGCTCAGGGGAAAGGGGGCCTCTTTTTAAAGTTTATATGTAACCGTGAGAGCATTCAAGCATGTGCTGGCATGCCAGCCCTCTGTTTAAAAAAATATAAAAGCTGTTAGCAATAATGTTTTCCTGTTACATAGTAGTTCAGGGACACCACAGCCCTTCGAAGTGGGGAAAGGCGTGTCTACTTAGAGAGCAGTGGAGGGCATCGTAACCCCCAACCATTTCTCCACCTTCCATTTCTGCTACAAAAACGTTCTCCAACCTCATTCCTCTCTGAAGTTGAAAGCTCCAGTTTGAATTCCTTACTTGGAAGGTCACGCATTTTCTCATAGCCAAAAAGCCTGTTTGCTTTTGTCTTCCCACTTGCTTTCAAATGAAAATATCAGACCACAGACCATTTTGCTTCCCTGATTCAAAAATTAATTACATCATGTCCAGAAGTGAAGGTTGTTGAAAGTTATTAATGTATTTGCTGGGAACACTGCATTCCGATAGCTTTTACATGAATGCTCAGACGCTTGTTATCAGCCTGACCCCATCAGCAGTTCTGCATGGTGTAGGGTAAAAACCATGGTCACATATTGTCCACTTCAGTCCCTCACTGTGCTCATTCAAAAGCACACTGTCAAGTACATTTTTATTATCGGAAAGTGTATCTATTTATTTCCCATTGTTTGTCGACATCTCCCAGAAGCTTTGGAATAGGACTTCTTAATCTGCCAATTCTGACCCTTTCTGCCTCTCAACCATTATTTCTACTGCCTTGTGATTCTAATAGACCTTGAAATTAGCACTGTGTTTCTGTTTGTGGTGCGTAGCACACTCACCGGTGGTAGCAAGCCAAGTACATCAGCTGCACGACAGTCATATGTGGCCTGGGTACCTGTCCTTGCCACTCCTGGGCAGGGGTCCAGCCCCATGCCTGGCAATCACATGCATCAGCAAGCTGCTGCTCTGGAAAGAAGAAATACAGGCTCAGTTGTTTGGGACAGGGCTCTGCAAATGTGACGGAGGGAAACAGTCAAAGCTTGCAGGTAAGTTTTTAGACATAGAGATCAGAGACATTATTTTTCACCAAAGCCATCAGTCCAGATACATAATTCCTCTATAGTGAATCGGTATGAATCGGTGGTTACCCAGAATGCTCTGTGCTTCCACCAAGAACACTCCCAAGCTTAGGGAGTAGGCTTGGCAACAAGGATTCGGGGAGAGGGTGACAGGTTGATGTATAGAAACACAGCACGACAGATTGAAAATTCTAAAACTTTGTCCTTCACCACAAATTGGGCACTTTAGGGAGGTGTACTCCCCAAGGGCATGAAGGACACCAGCACGAGATATTATACATTATATGTCACTAGGAGTCATGATAGTCAGAGGAACTGAACTGTGGTGACAATAGGGCAGGGTCTGACCTTGGGGGCAGATGAACTTGGTTTGAGCTCAGCCTCTGTCCTTTGGAGTTAACCTCTAGCACATGATTTAACTCCCACGCATCATCTGACACCTCTCACCTCATATATAGCTCTTGCACCCATTTTGCATAGTGGTCCAGGCACAACTTCCTTCTTCAGATCTTTCCAGAACTCCATGGGTCCATGTTATTATCACTGCCTGACACACGCCCCCCACCCATGTCCATTTCCCTCGTGGCATGTTTCTGCGTATACAGGCAATCACTTTGCTTCACTGGATTCCAAGCTGGATGAAAGAAGGAACTGTGTCCATTTTTGTGCACCACTGTATACTCAGTACCTAGCATCTTGCCTGACATCAGTCAGTATTTAAGAAATAGTGTTAAATAAAGAGATGCACTCTAAATCTGTTTTCTCTGTAAAATAGAGATAATAGGCCGAGAGCAGTGGCTCATGCCTGTAATCCCAGCACTTTGGGAGGCCGAGGCGGGTGGATCACCTGAGGTTGGGAGTTCGAGACCAGTCTGACCAACATGAAGAAACCCTGTCTCTACTAAAAATACAAAAATTAGCTTGGCATGGTGGCGCATGCCTGTAAGCCCAGCTACTAGGGAGGCTGAGGCAGGAGAATTGCTTGAGCCTGGGAGGCGTAGGTTGTGGTGAGCTGAGATTGCGCCATTGCACTCCAGCCTGGGCAACAAGAGCGAAACTGTCTCAAAAAAATAAATAAATAAATAAAATAGAAATGATAATAGTACCTACTTCAAGTGGCGTTGCAGAAATTAAATGAAGTAGCACATATAAAGTCTTCAGAATAATGCCTGGAACATAGCAAACACTCAATAAACAAACACAGCTGGCATTAGTATTTAGAACATTCATTCACAGCCCAGGGTCTTGCCCTCATATTGAGGTGTTATGTGAATCACCTGAACCTGTAAATTGTGTGTGTACACAATTTTTTGAGAAGAGGATCCCTGAGAGTTTTCAGACTCTCAAGTGGGGACAATTACTCCACCGTCTAAAGGAAATCAGAATCGCTGCTATAGAGACCGATACCATTGGACTACAGAAAATAAGACAGCAGCCTATTTTACGTAAGAGTCTAAGGATCACAGATTTTAATTCTTATGCAGCCTTAGTTTGCTTTAACGCTCAACTGAATCACAGAGCACTGAATTAGGAACTAGGGGACATGGTCTCTTGTCTGAGTCCTTTTCCTTTGCTAGCTCTATAGTCTTGGTTTATTCACCCACCTTCTTACTTTATAAACTTTTTTGCCCTGGTTTGGGCAGAGATAATGCCAAGAAGAAAACGCTTTTAAAATCCTAAAGACAAACACAGAACTACATGAAAAGTATAGGGTCTGCAAGTCAGGAGATGTCTTGCTCAGAGCACCCTGTTTCCTAATATGCAAAATAAGTGAGTTTAATTAGATGACATTTAAGATTTCTTCTAACTGCTCACTATAATCCAAAGATTTGAAAATAAATTGCCTCTGTTCCGAGGATTTGTTTTCTGTCTGAGTCTTCACTGTACTAATTTACACCCTTGCCCACACCAAGGACACTATTTTTACTGACCCATTTGCAAAATTGAAGTAGAGGTGGCATCTTAGTCCATCCGGGCTGCTATAACAAAACACTTTAATCTGGCTAATTTATAAACAACAGAAATGTATATCTTGCAACTCCGGATCCTGGGAAGTTCAAAATCAAGGCACCAGCAGATTTAGTGTCTAGTGAAGGCTCTCTGCTTTATAGAGGGTACCTTGTGGCTGTGCCCTCCCATGGTAAAAGTGGGGCAAGGGAGCTCACTGGAGACTCTTTTATAAGAGCAGTAATCCCATTCATGAGGGTAGAAGCCTCTTGCATTGATCATTTCCCAGAGTCCCCACCTTTTAATACTATCACATTGGGTATTAGATTTCAACACATAAATTGGGGATGCGAGGGAGGATAAACCAACATTCAGACCATGTGAGATGGGAAAGTAAGAGACATTCTCTGCTCTTTGCTGATTTTGATTCGGTATATTTAGCACTTTAATAGGCTTCTTGGACTTGAGCTAAGTTGGATAGCAAGAGGAACTTAAGACTTGGTGAAGCCAATTATTAAAAAGTCAAAAAAATAGGCCGGGCACGGTGGCTCATGCCTGTAATCCCAGCACTTTGAGAGGCCGAGGTGGGTGGATCACAAGGTCAGGAGATTGAGACCTTCCTGGCTAACACAGTGAAACCTCGTCTCTACTAAAAATACAAAAATTAGCCGGGTGTGGTGGTGGGCACCTGTAGTCCCAGCTACTCGGGAGGCTGAGGCAGGAGAATGGCGTGAACCCGGGGGGCAGAGCTTGCAGTGAGCCGAGATCACGCCACTGCACTCCAGCCTGGGTGACAGAGTGAGACTCCGTCTCAAAAAAAAAAAAAAAAAAAAAAAAAGCAGATGCCGGCGGGTTGCAGAGAAAAAGGAATGCTTATATGCTGTTGGTGTGGGTGCAAACTAGCTCAACAGGAAAGCAGTGTGGCGATTCCTCAAAGACCTAAAAACAGAATTGCCATTCAGCCCAGCAATCCCATTACCAGGTATATA